>NC_143519.1:13822452-14006202 GCF_031878675.1 Megascapheus bottae
ATTAAGCTCCTGTGCCAGACTTCAGAATATATTTTGATAAAACAATTTATCAAAATCCTCTCAGCCTGAAGTAGGAAGAACTAAAAATAAATTTAATAAAGCTTCTGTGTCTCAATTTTTTAAAAAAAAATCCATTTTTTAACTAGAGCATTGCCAAATATATAGAAGAGTTCTTTTGTTGTTCAAACCATATGTCAGCAACCTATATAAGCTCATAATACTTTCAATTTTGAATAGTATATATTAGTGTTCACCCAGAAATGGGCAAAAACAATCATTGCTTGTTCTCTTTTGTTTGATAGATGAACACTGTCAATGTTTCCTAAATAGTTGGTTATTTCGAGAATGGTTGAACATGAACAGAGCCACATTCCTGATGATCGGTACTGCAAGAAAAGATAGCCCGCTGATTCCCTCACTTGTTGTAGGAGGAGAACAGCAGGCCCATTCAAGTGCAGACAAAATGTTTCTCCTCATTCCTCTGGGTCCATTCCTCTGAAGGCCACCTTTTCAGTACAGCAGCACAGAGGCACACCTGTGACCCCGCTGCTAGGCTGGGCATCACATCTGTGCAGAGAACATTTGCCAGAATGTAGCAATGTGGCTCTCAGCCAGGAATGCTGTTGCTGTCATCCTACCACATGCTGACCCTGTTCAATTTATGAACAAAACCAAAGCCCTGAAGACTCTAATGATAGGAATGAAGACTGTAGCTCGTCACATTACCAACGATCAGAGCAAAAGGAACCTCACAGAGCCAGAAGCTATAAAGCCAATTGGATGAACTCCACAGAAAACTGATTCTAAGCATGTTAATTGAGCATAAATTAATGTGAATGCAGTAATGATGCATGCGAATTTTAGATGATGGACTTTATCATTTATCTCTAAAGCATGAATAATATGCAGGCCTCATTCTCCCCTAAATGGCTATTGGAAACAGAGATAACTGGATATTGATAGAGAGGAGATAAAGAAGCAAAAGTTGAGTGGAAGGGTAATTGATCAACATCTGGATTACTAAAATTCAAGTAGTCTTTACAGTAATTTCCTCAAAAAGCCTATAGCGATTGCATGCTTGATAGAGTAATTAGGAAAGCATTTTTTCTCAGAGAATTTTCTGTTGAATGATAAGTTTTCTGTTTTAATTGTCCATTGAAATTTTTACAGGTTAAAATACTTAGAAGGATAGTGACATTTTTGGGCTTTTTCACTTGAAAATACATATTTTACTAGTTGTTCTTTCTGTGGCTTCCCCCAAGTGACTGCTATAGTAACTGAATGACTTAGAAATAGGGCCGGGAGTTTGGCCTAGTGGCTAAAGTGCTTGCCTAGCATGCATGAAGACCCGGGTTCGATTCCTCGGTACCACATACATAGAAAAAAGCCGGAAGTGGTGCTGAGGCTCAAGTGGTAGAGCTCTAGCCTTGAGAAAGTCCAAGGACAGTGCTCAGGCCCTGAGTTCAAGCCCAGGACTGGCAAAAAAAAAAAAAAAAGAAATACTTCACACGTGGACATATGTGCATGCATGTGTGTATGCACATACGTACACACAAACACACATATGTTGAGAGAAAGAGAGAGAGGCCAAGAAAGAGAGAAAGAGGAAAAGGGAAAGTTAAAAACCCCACTGGGCTTTAGTCGTAAATCAGACATTGAAAAAAATCCTAAATATCTCATTGACAGAAATTTTGTCGGAAATAATTTGGTCTATAAAATAAACCTAAACTCTCTTTTATTCCTTTTCTAGGAACTGATTCTAGCTTAGAAAGCTAAGGAAGAAACCAAATAGGAATCAAGAAGGGAACCCAGAGACTTCCTACAGAGATGTTATATTTGGAAACTATATGCACTCACTTCTCTGGCATTCCACATTTCTTGTCTTCTGTGAACAGGAAACTGAACCCAGTGTGGGGTGAAGTTAGCACATATAAAAATGATGAAGTGAGTACATATTCAGGGCCAATACAGGTGGAGAAGTAAAATTTCTCCCTTAGTGTTGTCATGGAAATTGTCAGAGGTGAGTATCATATTCAGATGAAAAACAAACCCCGGCAATAAAATGGTTATAGTAAATGTAATCATTTTTTTGTAGAGGACAAATTAGAGATGTTGTCCCTGAATTCAGAGCAATGGCTAAGAGAAAAATTTAAAAGAACAGAGGTGTAAAAGATGAAGAATAAAAATCAATTCGAGAAATAGCATATTTAAAGGTAATAGAGCCATAGCTTTTAAAATAGAAAAAGTACTATAAACGTAAAGACTCTGTTAAAACAATCTAGAAAGTAAATTAAATGCCTGAAACAAAGAACAAATTTCTGACTTCAGAAGAACAGCCTTTCTCTTGGCCTTTGATATCTTTTGTATAAGATAGCCATCAAAATCTTCCCAAAGGCTTCAATTAAGTTACAAAGCTGAGTTAAAACGATGGAACACAAGACTCCAGTGTTCAGCCATCACCCATCTCTCTACTTCATTCCATCCCCTCAAGGAAGGAATTTTGGGATGGTCGATGTCTTGAAGTAATAGCAAGATGTCATGGGCTGATAGGTTTACTGATGGGCATGTATCAGTCTGATATTCTCACTTAGATCTTACCTCCAAGTTAAGACAAACAAATTTTCATAGCTAATTATAAGTGGAAATTCAACATAGGCTGCTATGCCTCCAGAGTTCTCAAAACTCTGAAAGCCAGAGTCTTATGATTTCATTTAAAATATCCCAAGGCAGATAGTTTGACACTAACACAAGCTCCTGTACTGTCCTGATCCCAGCAAAGGAGCTCATATTATCTAAGTACAGTAACAGAAGGCTGAATACACCGAGGCCTTCATCTGTACTGTTTATATGATAGCACTGCAAGGCAATGTGTAGCATTGTCTTAAGAGAGTAAGCAATAACTCTAGATTCAGTATTTTGTTTTTATTCTTGTTCTTAATCTATAGGTTGTCTTTAAAGGGCTAACCTGTGAGTATATGTTTATATATGTGTGTGTATGTGTGTGTGTATGTGACTATAGCCTCAAAATTCTGATATAGCTAGTTATGCAAGCATGTGTCATTTATCTCTATATACCAGACACAGAAGGACTAGGCATTCAAGACTAACCTACATTACAAAGTGAGATTTCCATTTCAAAACCCCTTACAAAAATTTAAATCAAGTATAATATTATATACATACAAGTGACTGAAAACTTAGAAAGGATAACCTCACCAAGAATATGAAAATAAAAATACATTTCCCACCCTCCAAACTACTCCTCTCAATGTTGGCTTCATATCACGAAACCACTGATATAGTAACAGGGGTTTTGGTGAAACTGGAGGGATGAGCATTTTGATGTCCCTCAACTTAGATGATTGGATCTGTAGATAAAATTGGATGTGGATAAGGTAGTGTAAATATAGGAATAAACAACATAGATTTAACATACATTCTAAGTATGTGTATAAACAACACACATTTAAATGCTTAGAAATGAAAAAATAAAACAAATATAAAAATACAAAAACTAAAGGATAAAAGCCTCGTGGTAGAGTGCTTGCCTAGCATGCACAAAGACCCGAGTTCGATTCCTTGGTAACACATCCATAGAAGAAAAGCCAGAAGTGGTGCTGAGGGTCTAGCCTTGAGAAAGTCCAAGGACGGTGCTCAGGCCCTGAGCTCAAGCCCAGGACTGGCAAAAAAAAAAGAAAAAGAAAAGAAAAGCAAAGCAACAAGAAAGGGAAACAAATGTATGGATTTAGAATCCAGTTTAAGAGCAAAAGCAATGAATTAAAGAAACATGGTTCCAGAAAACAATGTATCATAATGTTTCTCTTTTTGGTTGTTTTTTGGGGGGGGGGGCATACTGTTTTTACAATTTTTATTAGCAGCAATTAGTTAATAGGTTGCATCTTGATATGTCCACTTATGCCTTCACCATATATATTGATTGGACTCTTTCTCCATCACTCTCCCTCATCCTCTCTCCTCTTCCAAACATACAATACTGCTCCATTTTCCTAGGATTACATAAAGAATTTTGACCATATTCACCCTCTTCTTCCCTTCTACTAATACTCTTTTCCAAATAGCACCTGCTTTGTAATGATTCCTTTTGTCAGAAAACCTTTTATTTTGGTAGGATCTGTGTTTATATTATTTGTATGCAAAATAACATACCTCAAAAATCAATTACATATTCTGCAATGTTAATCTTGCCATGTTTAGGCTATGTGTACCGTGTGAAACACATACATTTGTAAAACTCAATGTTTCATTCAAGCATAGTAATTTTGGGACCTACTTCCTATAAAATTTATTTGGTTACAGTATCTATTTCTAGATTTAATTTCTTACTGTCTTGCCTACCCACATCCCATCTATGCCCATATTCAATGAGGAATGAGGAAAAAATGGATTTTTCTGTTCCAACAGATGAAGATAAAAATGCCTTTACTTATATATTTGCTTTGCAATACATGGAAGAATGTAGGTACCAGGGCTCTTTGAAATCAGTTATTTCTCCTTTTCTTGGGTGCTATATCACCATATCCTAACATTCACCTCCAAGTGTCCAAGAATAGAATTACAGTGTTATTCCCTTTTTATTTCCTCTAATCACATCTTTATCTGTTTCTTCATTTCTAAAACCTTTATAGAATGCATATGTGAAGCACTACACTATGCACAGAAAACCAATGAAGAAACAAAAATGAATTAAGGAAAGATGGAACATGTGGTATAAAGGAGAGAAATTTGGGGTGACCTTATTTTTAAGATAATAGACAACACTTACAGGGCAAGTGAGAGCCATATTTATGGTGGATTATATCTGAGGAGATATTCCTGTGAGCTGCATAGGGTTGGAGATAATGAGAGCCTACTTAGAGAAAGATACTCCCATTGGATCAGAGAGAAAAGACAAAAGCTTGAAAACTGCAGAGGGTAATAAACAGTAGGAAAAGAACTGACTGCAGTGAGATAGAGTCTGCTTCCTGGTGTTACTTATATTATGCTCACCCTTCGCCTGCCTTATTGCTCTGCAGAGTACCATTCACTTGGCATGTGAGTTTTAGATTATGTGTAAAGTCTGTCCCTCTTGGAGAATGTGATCTCCATAGGGAAATAATGGTCCCCAATATCAACAAACTCTGACTTCAGTTGTCTCTCTATTACTTTTGGAAGAACAAATGAGTTAATGAATGACAGTTGCTAAAGATTTTATCCTGCAAAATCTTGCATTTGAGTAACCTATCCAGTTTTGGTGAGACCTAAGTTACACTCATTTTCCCTCCAATTGCAACAGCTGTTGAACTATTTACTTTAAACTAATACTTTTCCTTGCGGTTTTCCCAGTTAAATACCAGTTATTTGTGAAGTCATAAAATATTTAGATCTAATTAGCCACTTATAAAGTTTTTAAGAATATAAGCTCAAGCCAGGCATGATGGCGCCTGTAATCCTAGCTACTCAGGAAGCTGAGATCTGAGGATCAAGGTTCAAAGCCAGCCTGGGCACAAAAGTGCCTGAGATTCTTATTCCCAAATAACCTCTAGAAAACAGGAAGTGGGGCTTGGCTCAAGGGTGGTAGCCATGAGCTGAAGAGCTCAGCGACAACACCCAGGCCCAGGAGTAGGGTTGTAGCCTTGATCTCAGGGATAGTGTCCAGGCCGAGTTTTGGCTCCATGACTCACACACACAAAAAAAGAACGTAAGCTCAAAATTCTCTACTTCTGTATATCCTTAAATCAGGTGACAACCTCTATGTATGTATTTTCATATGTATGTAAAGGTATAATGCATTGCACAATTAGTTGAACATTGGATTATATAAAGTCTATCTAACTTTCTGAACAGTATCTGATATATAAAATATTTGTTTTCTCTTGAATGCATTATAATATGCACATCTGTCCATGATCCTTAGACTTAATGTCTAAATACATGTCTTAAATACATGAATATATCTGAACATTTATACACACACACACACACACACACATATATATATATATAGCGTATGTGTGTATATCATGATCTACACGTGCCTATTGATTGTGTTGAATCTATCAAATAGGACTTTTATTTTGGCAATAGTCCAAGAAATGGTTTCATACATTTCGAATATACAACCCTTCCAATTAAAATACTAAAGTAATTAGATTAACCATGAAATATATGAGGTTTTCTTTCTGTTGTCTTTGATTTTTTTTTCTTGTATATAGTGAATTGTTTTTCTATGAAAGTACAAGGCTATTTCAAATAAAGGTATCTCAACATTTTTTCTTTCAGAAATGGTGTGTCAAGTAATAACATTTTCAATTCTCAATGGCATAACTTGTAAATAACTTTGCTTTGTTTTTAGAAATTCTGCTAACATCATAGCAGGGATGTTAGAGGTAGAGTGGGTGTGAGTTTATTCAGTGTTGTCTAAACTGGTTAGGAAAACAATTGCACACCCTTATGTGAGAAGGCATTTCATCTATTCTGCCAGCTTTTTGTAAATAACACATTTTCAAATGCTTCACATACTATAGAATGTGATGTTTTATAGAGAATAGTTTATGGATAGTTTATAAGGAAGAGACTGAAGCCCCAGAATACTAAGTTCATTCATTCATTCATTCACGTGTTCATTTTTTATTTATGCATCCACCATTGATTGAATTTTTGTGGATACTTAAGAGGAAAGAGCTAAAAATAGATGAACTCATGCAATTTATTAGAGGTACCATAAAGAGACAAAATTAAAATATAATACACAAGTAATGCAATGTAGGCTAAGACAGTATGAAGTGATCATAAGTGTTCAATAGTGCTTCTGACTCAGTTACTCATCTACCATGTGAGAAGTAGAGAATGAGGACAGATTTATTCAAGGATAAACTCTAACATCCTTTAGTGGAAAAGGCAGAACTTTGGTGAACAATGAGGAGATGACATTTCAGACAGAGAAAGCACATGAAGGGCACAAAGTCATGAAATTCAGAGTGCGTTGCGGAAGATTTCATTTCTGAGGTAGCAAAAAGGGAAAAATCAAAACTGCAAAGACTACGCTGAACCATCTTCAATCAAGTGATCTGTACATTAGGCATTCTTAGAATCTGTGAAGATTCCTGCAGGCTTTAGAATCATCCTTTCATAGCACAAGTTTGTCATTTCTTTCTCCAGAAATGTTCGTCAATCCTCTACAGCCTCAATGGTAAAGGAACCTACTTTGGATCTAAACTAAAGGTATGAAACAAAGGTAGACAGTCCCCAAAGTACCAATATGAGGCTTAGATGAAGAGTAGGAAGGAATTCTTGGTCTTTTTCCCCGATATGACATACTTGAAGGACCACAAAACAAAACAAACAAACCCTAGAATCTGGAACTACACTCTTGCTTTCCACAAAACCATGATAGAAGAGCTTCAGGCTATTGGCTAAATTAATTAATATAAATGAGTCATATTATGATCATTCATGATTATTTATTTTGCATTTTAACTGTAATTTAATATACAGATTTTAATTGGAATTTAAAAAAATTATCGTTGAGGTGATGTACAGAGGGGTTACTGTTATGCTCATTAGGTAGTGGGTACTTTACTTCTTGAACATGGTTACCCCTTCCCATCTTTTTTCTCCCACTTTCACTCCCCCTCATTCATGATAATTTATATGAATACTCACCCTTCCTGAACCCTTTCTTCTCTAATCTCTTTCTAGCTTTCTGGTATCTAACCTTTCGTACGTATGTAAGGAGAAATCTGAGAACATATATGTCACATTTGTGCTCTCTTTTTGATTTGCAACTACAGATTTAAGGATAGTAGCATGAATATAATGAAAAATGGAAAACTATAAGCAATGGGAAAGCTGGTGGCTGAAGGCTGACATCCATAATTCACACTAAAATCTGTGGTCTGAGGTTCAAAGCTAGATCAGCTAGCAAAGTAGAGATCTCGCTTTTGTAGTAGAGTGCCAGCTTTGAGTAAGAAAGCCTACCAAGACTGCAAAGAACTGAGTTCCTGAGTTCAAGCTGTAGAACTGGAATACAAACACACACACACACACACACACACACACACTACACATACACACTCACACAGACACATACACTCACATAGGGAATAGGATAATGTAAATGGAATATTTCAAGGACTCAGAAACTAAAATTAGAGATGTTTCCTCATCATATTTTTTAATGGGTTCTAATCTCTACTATTGATGGCTGCTGTTGCTACTAAAACATGACTTTCTTACTCCTAAAGGTCTTGGTTGCTGTTCTCTCTGTACATGCTTTGTAGCTAATCATAATCTGACTCCTGTTCTCACCATTATAAATAAAGTAATGTACGTGTCAAATAAATTCAATAAAAATAGTCTTCCTCAAGAGTCTTCATACCTTCACATGTTGCTAGCTTGACTAGATATTTGGAGATATCATTTATGAAGACGTTTCAACTATTCTCTTTTGAACTGATTCTATTTATTCTGCCTTAGAAATGTATTTGCTTATTGAACAAATAAGTT
Organism: Megascapheus bottae; assembly: GCF_031878675.1. Lineage (NCBI taxonomy): Eukaryota > Metazoa > Chordata > Mammalia > Rodentia > Geomyidae > Megascapheus > Megascapheus bottae. Next base: position 13,830,958 of record NC_143519.1, read on the forward strand.
TGGTGCCTAACAAAACAACAACAAATTGATTTTTCACAGTAATTTCCATGTTTCTTTTTGCCATGATCATTCATCAGTGCAAACGGTTTTGCGAAAAGTATGTGCAGTTGCTAGGAATGTGGGAGAAATTCTGTCAGGAAGACCCTTGCCCTGTTGACAATGATCAGATTTATTTTACTTTGCCATCTCATATTAACACTGTTATTCTTCATCTCAAAAGGGTATTTGATGGTATATTACTTGTCCAAATGTGTCTTTTCCCCCCATTGAACCTTTCTTTTTTTTTAATTTTTATTTTTTTTATTGTAATTAGTAAAAGGGTTACATGATATTTGCCAGATAGAAGGTGCATTAATTCACATACATTGATACCCTTTCACATGTCTTGGTACCCGTTTCCCTCCCCCCCACACCCCCCACCCGTCTTGGTTTTCCCCCCTTCCCTATCAAATTTCAAATATCCAAATACAAATAAGTTCAATATATCAGATAACAAAGTGAGATACTATACCAATATGAGATAACCAAGGGACAGCAAAGGAGATGAGACACAACATAGTACATTAAGGACAACAATCATTCATTATATGGCTTTTGTTTCACTATCCTGAACCTTTCTTATGTCAAGAACATTTCAGAATTTTCTCTATGTTGTTCTGGTGGTCCACATATAATGCTGTATTTGTTTTGGACCAAGTGGGTACTAAGGATGTCTCAAACTTCCAAGCATCCTATTGAACAAAAAACTTTTAATGGTCTTTTGTTTGTTTGTTTTCTGCAGTCCTGGGGCTTAAATGCAGGGCCTGGGTAGTGTCCTGGGGCTTTCTCTACCACTTGAGCTACAGTGCTACTTCCTGTCTTTTCTATGCATATGGTAAATAAGGAAATGATTGAACCCAGGGTTTTGTACATGCTAAGCAAGCATTGTGCCATTAGACCTTGCTCCCAGCTCCTTTTTAAAAATTTGTTTGTTGTAATGTTTTGTTTTTGAGACAGGATCTTGCTGTGTTGATCTGACTGTCCTCAAAGTCATGATCTTCCCACTTGAGTCTTGTATGTGCTGGGATTATTGGTAGACAGACTCTATCATAGTTGGCTCCACGAAGCAATCTTTTCTTTTTCTTTTGCCATATGCGTACATGTGGAAGGAATGTTTTGTTTCTAACCTTAGTAATAACTAATAATTAAGGACATGCTGTTTCTCTCACTTGCAATATTATTCTAAAAAACAGTTATGAGTTATCTATGCTAAATAAGATGAAATGAGAGGAGGGAAGAAAAAAAGGATGGAAGGAAGGGTTGGAGGAATGAAGGAAGGAAAGGAGGAATGGAGGGAGAAGAATAAGAATTTTTTAACATTAACATATGATACAAAATCAATTTTATGCATTCCATTTTGAATTGAATGATGAAATAGTGAGTAAACCACTTAGATGAAATATATGAGTGTGGCTAGGGATAAAAGGTGAAATGACACTCATTCAGTCTCCTGTCTTGAATAAATAAATGGCTTGGATTCAGACTGGGCTTCAAAGAATTCCTGACACTTCTGCTCTGTTGGTATACATCCTCTGTATTTCCTGCCCCGCAGCTTTTCTCAAAAGAATATATCTGGATCTGGCTGAGGTATTTTAAGATCCATCAGTTAAATTATTAATCTAAATTGAACACATATGGGATTTTTTATTATAAGAGACTGACTATCTAAGCCCATTAATTCACTTTCATAGCTGTGTTTCCCATCAATTTGCATTTATCTAATTTTCATGAAGTAATATAGGACAAGGAGGAACTCATTATTTAGGTCTTCATTTACCTTACACTTACATAGGTTTTCTTTTTTTTTTCAGGGGGTGATGGTGGCCATAGGGCTTGAACTCTGAACGCTGTCCCTGAACTCTTCAGCTAGAGGCTATCACTCTACCCATGGGCCTGGGTGCTGTCCCTAAGCTCTTCAGCTCAAGGCTACCACCCTTGAGCCAAGCCCCACTTCCTTTTTTCTAGAGGCTAATTGGAGATAAGAGTCTCAGGTCCTTTTGTGCCTGGGCAGGCTTTGAACCTTGATCCTCAGATCTCAGCCTTTTGATTAGCTAGGATTACAGGCCTGAGCCACTCCACCTGGCAAAGATATATTTCTTTTGAAACTGAGTACATAGTCATGCACATTGTTTACTTGGTAGTACTTGCTGGCTTTGCTTCTCAAAATCTCTGTCTCTGTCTCTGTCTATGTCTCTCCATATCTATATCTATATCTATATGTCTCTATATCTATATAAATATATATGTATATCTTTGTATATATACATATATGTACATATATGCACATATATGTATATATCTGTATATGTACATATATACATATGTATAAGTCTATCTTTATACATACCTATCTATATAGTTATCTATGTATATAGATATAGATAGATACATAGATATGCATATAGATGGATATATATGCAGATATATGTTGATATCAAAAACTTTCATAGAACCTTGTAGCACTGGAAATCAGTAAGTTTCATGGATGTCATTTCAAAATAATTTTGCCAACTGTTGTCTGCCTGAAGAACATTATCCATCAACACTTAATATTCTAGCTACAGGATTTAAACATCAAGAATAATTCACCATCCTACATTTTTAATGTCTGAGCTTGTCCAATTCATTCCTGCTCTAAACTGTTGGTTTTGATCTGAAGATAGAATATGAAATTGAATGATAATTCATAAATTTTAATGTTTTGAATATAAATTATGAGTAACACCATAAAGGAGCAGTACAATGCAATAATACCTCCTGCAATGTGGTAGATTAGAAAAAATTCTCATCTCTACCCACTGATAGAACACATCCAGATGTGGGTGAGCCACATCAAATATATGATAATCAATTGCAAAGTTCAATAGAAACTACATGGATATTCAGCAGTTGGAGATTCTGATAAATCTAAGACATTAAACAATAGGTGGAAGTGATACTGTAGCTCAAGAGGTAGGGTGGTAGTTAGCCTTGAACCAAAGAGCTCAGGGACAGTCCCCAGGCCCAGAGTTCAAGTCCTACAACCAACAAGAAAAAATAGGCTGTGAAATCAAGGCATCCTTAACATCCAAGTTAGTGGGAGAGTTCTGGGATGTTTGGGATAAATAGATTCTAAAGAAACAAGAGACATGGATTCCCATGAACAAAATTGTGAAATACCCATCCATGCATAAGGCCAAGATACTTTTAAGACTATGATTTCAGGGAAGGCATATTTAAGGCATGATATCTGCCTCTAGACAAAGGGAAACTCTTCTCTATGGCATAAAATATATTACTTAAGGTTTCATAAGCACTGATCTATTGGTTGGTTAACATGAATTTAACATGCAGAGAAAACAAATTTTAGTGGTTCTTGATTTGTACAATGCATTGATATAATTTAGGTATAATATCATTTTATGAATCAAAAAATACTCAGGAAGTCTACAAGTCCCAAAGTAAGTATGAACTCATTATCAGAATCATCACCTGAAGAAGTGAAATCTACTATAAGTAAAGAATAGGTAGAGAGTGAAGCTATTTATACTAGATCTTTAGTGAAACTTCCAAAATCAAAGGCAGAGAGAAAATCTAAAACAATGTAGAGGAAAGAGACAGGTCTCTTAGAGGAAAGAATCCATTAACACACAGTAGATTTATAGTATCACTAGTAACATTCTGGGCAATCATATTCGTAAGTTTCTAGAGGATGTATCCAGTATTGGTGATTTAGGGACTCAGAACAAGTTTTAAAAAACTTATTTTCATATTAAATCACGATACTTTTACCTCAGATAGGGATCGCTTATTTTTTCTCACATAAGGTATATATGTATTCATATTGTTACAGTTATCTGATATATTTGTTATCTGATATATTGGATTTATTTGTATTTGGTTATTTGAAATTGGATAGGGAAGGGGGGAAAACCAAGACAGGGAAAACCAAGGGGGGGAGGGTAATGGGGACCAAGACATGTGAAAGGGTATCAATGTATGTGAATTAATGCACCCTCTATCTGGCAAATATCATGTAACCCTTTTATTAATTACAATAAATATATAAAAAATTAGAATGCAAAGAAAGAATTATTGAGAAATAATTTAGTATTATGTGTACAATAATCTTCAAATCAAGAACCTCATAATGGGAAGGCAGTGGAGAGAAAGAAACTGGGAGAATAAAATTGGAAGGGGTATCAATGTTAATGAAGTACCTGACCAATGTAACTGTAACCATTTTTTACATTACCCCAACAATAAAATGCAATAGAAAAAAATATTGTAAGTTCAGAAACTGAAGTGTTTTCTTGTTGGGTAAGAGATGCATGCTACTCTAGTCTTTTAATAAACTCTACAAATTTTCACCATAAAAAGAATAACATCACTTTTAAAGAAAGAAAATATCTGAAATGGAAATCTATGAAAATAGAAAATATAGTGAAGATAGATATGTGGACATGGTCATATAGGATGAGGATAAACGAAATGAACCCCAGGATATAGAAATGATAGTTTTATCTTTGCATTTATTGTTCTTAAGTTATTGTGTGAAGTTAATTCCCCCCCTCTCTCTCTTTCTCCCTCTCCCTTCCCCCCTCCCTTTATGATTTATTGGTTTATCTCATGTTGTTCTTGTATCTTTCTTTGTACCTGGTATATTGTATGCACATTTATTTGTTTATTTAAAATAGTGATGGAAAGGGAACAATCAAGATGATTGGGGGGTAGAACTGGAAGGAAAACATGGGAAGGGGTATTGATGTTCAAAAGTACTTGACTAATTAATGCAACTGTAATCCCTCTATACAACAACCCCATAACAAAATACAATTAAAGATTCAAAAGCAAAAGTTGAATCATCCTGGAGTCTGTCTCCAGATCAACTTTCTCTGTGTGTTAAAAACTCAATTATTCTGTTATTCTCTTTTTTTTGCCCTTATGGTTAATCTCATATTGTTACTGTATTTCACTTTGTTACCTGGTATATTGTATATATGTTTGTTTGTTTATTTGAAATAGGGAAGGGAAGGGGGGAAAACAAGATGATTAGGAGGGTGAGGGGAAGGAAATGGGAACAAAACCATAAGAAGGGGTTTCAATGTGTGAGAAATAATGCACCTACTACCTGTTAACCCTCTATATTACCCTGACAATAAAAAGTCAAATAAAAATAAAAAATCAACAAGAAAAATTCAATTATTACTTATATATCCTGAGCTGTTTTATTTTAATTTTCTTTTTGAGTGAGTCAGCCGAGTAGGAGACACTATGAAGACAATATACTAAATTCAACCAAATGTAATATATATGTGTTAGGATCTAGAAAAACTATAATTGATATAAATATATACGTACTTACTTTGAATAAAGAGTCAAAGTTTCTGCAAACTCCTTATATACTGTTAAATTTTCAAACCTGATTCATAGGCAATTTAAAAATTACAGATACATTATAGATATAAAATTATGTATAATATAATACATCACATTATGTAATTGTATAATATTGAATTATATAGTATATAATACAGAAAGTTAAGAGTTACAGAAGCAGGTAATGAATACATTTCTTTTTGAACAGTACCATCCCTCCCTCATTTTCTCCCAGTTTTTCTCCTTATTTACCCTAGTTAAGTTATAGAATCGATCCAGATGCCCCAGAATGGATAAATGGAACAAGAAAATGTGATATATACACACAATGGAATCCTATGCTTCCGTCAGAAAGAATGGCATTGCCCTATTCGTATGGAAATGGAAAGACTTGGAAAAAAATATATTAAGTAAAATAACCCAGACCTAATGAAACAGGTTGCATGATTTCCTTCATTGGTAATAATTAGAATGTGCCTATAAATTTACAATTAAAGCCAATGGATAATAAAAGACAAAACAAATATACTTGGACATGATAAATTCAACAGGACTTAAACATTCACCCAGTGAGACTAAAGGATGATATTCTTAGGAGAGGATTACATAAGTCTTTGAGCAATAGACTGGATTAGTATTCTAATTATTCTAAATTAAACATGAGAATACATAGATTTATATTACAAATTATTTATCCCATTGGTGCAGCCAGACTCTAAACTAGGTCTTTCAGAATCCACAGTCATTGCCTGAGTGAAAGCTTAGTGTGTCAACAACTGTTCAATGATAAAGGACTGAGTAATGCCTCTCCCCCGCCCACTTGTTCCATCAAGTCCTACTGATATTTTCATGGTGTTCTTAAAGAAGAAAACTCCTTAAGAATATTCCAAACGAATAGTCCTTGCTTCTCATGCAAGCAATGCTATATCTTCTAATTTCTCCAAAGGTAAGTTTTCCTGTCAACATAGAGCAATGTAAGTAGAAAGGATAATGTGTGGCAACCTTTGTTACAGAGTTCTCATTTTACTGTACACATACATGTCAATACGTGAATTCCAAATATCACGTCTGGATGAGACTTAGAACGATGACTTTTTCAGAAACTTTTAAAAAATCATCACATTGTGAACCTGTCAAGTTGGTGTTGAGGTCCTGGAAGAGGGCCCAGTCCTTGTGAATTCACAAGGAAACCAATGTGTTTGACACATGGAAGTCCGCTTTAGGGTGAGGCAGCTTTGTTCAACAATTCACAGACAAGAGAAATTATTCTTTTCTTTCTGACAAGAAGTCACCATGAACTCTGAGATATTTGGATACAAATAAAGGGCTGCACAATGGAATTACTATGCATTACTATGTAAAAAGGCAAATTTCCTTTTTGTGTCTGAGACATATTTCAGGATTCAGTGCAATCATGAATATTCATTTTTATTCACTTGAGTTTTCCTATGAAGAGTTTCCTGCTGGTATTGTATTTGTTTTAGGTTTGCTTAGAGGATTTTTTGCCTATCATACTATATCTTTGATCAAATATTTAGCCAGATGTACTCATGATTTGAACTACTTTTTAAGGAAATTAATGAAGCACTCTATTCCAAACACACATTACCTGCACAGACATATATTAGTACAAGCAATGATGCTCTCATTGGAAAGCTAGGTGTGTTTCTACAGCCCATGAGACAAAACTTTGTGTGAAATGAATGCATACTTGCTCTTCTATATGGTATTGTACACCTCATGAAAGATAAAATGAAGGCTTTTAGGATAAGATCACAGAGTGTAAAACACATCAAAGGGACCAGAGTGTGCCTTTTGAGGAATGCCTTAAACTATGTAGACTGAAAAACTAAAAAAAAAAAGTGTGAAGTTGAAGAGGAAATAATTCTACAATTATGAAAGCCAAAGGACATACTTCAACAGAATTCAGTGAAAAAGAACTGCCTTTGAGCTAAGAGAGAAGAAATTTGAAAGCAAATTAAAAGAAATACTACTTGACATAATATAATTTTACAAGAATTATTTTTCCTGTCAGAATTGTTTTAGTCTGGATTTGAAGTAAGCATGAAGAGCAATGAGGGTTTTATGCGGAGATAGCTGATGTTTTAAAGTAATAGTCGGAAAACAACAGAGAATTCTACAATATTTCATTAAGCTCGTGTAAGACATAATGCTGAGCTAGATATTCAAAACCTGACCGATGATTATAAAAATATTCCTTCCTTAAATGTTGAAAAATGCATTTTTCATTATAGCCATATTGAGCAGATAAATTTCTACAGCAGAAGTAAATTATTGATCTTAACATGTATATAACATTACAATATGTATAAATTATGCATTTCTAAAAGTGAGTACAATAGTTGGCAATTAATGCTATAAAATAACTGAGTTTCCATCTTCTGTATTAGCCTATGTTCTTCTTGATTTCAAGAGTAAAAATCACATGTTTTCTCTATTTGTAGTGAGTTTATAATACATTTCAACACAAATTAGAATAACAATTCACATATCAAGGACATCTAATCATTTTCAATTTCATGTTTTTAATTGATACAGATCTCATAATAAACCATTAGCAGAAGTATAATCCTTCAATAATCAATAGCTGGGCAGACATCTCTTGACAAGTAAACATAATAACAATCACCAATTTGTTAGTAAGCAAAAGCTTGGTTCCTTATACCAAGGGATACACCTGAGATAGTTTAGGCCTACTGCATTATAAAACCTTCTATGTAGTGGAATGGCACAGGTCCTTCCATCTAGGTGAGTTTGTGTGTGTGTGTGTGCGTGTGCGTGTGTGTGTGTTGGTATGGGGGCTTGAACTCAAGGCTCTCATTCTCACTAGGATTTTTTTGCTCACAGTTAGCTTATCTTCTGGAGATGGTATAAGGTTTGCCTGCCCTGGCTGACATTGAACTAGGTTTATTAGATCACATACTCTTAGGTAATCAGAAAGCAGCTGCCAATATCTGATTCCTCTCATAATCTATAGTGACCTTTTCATAATATGCAAAAGGACTTATGCTTAATTTTTAATTCTACCAATAACTAGCTGAGGTTTATTATATTTAATTATGCTGATATGAGGTGAACTCCAAATACACATTTTTGCCAGTCATTATTTTAGTCCATTCTTGGTTTCTTACCTTGGATAATGTTAATTCATTTGCATATTTATATTGTCACTAAATATAGATAATAGTAGAACAAGTTATGGAAATTAACAGGTGAAGAATATTTTAAAGTCTACAAAGCATTATTTTGTCTGTTTTGAAAACTATGTCTAAGTAGTTGTACAAAATAGTTTCTATTTAACAAAACAGTTTATGAATAAAATATATTTTGATCAATGTCATTCTTTGCAACATTCTCACTGTTACAGCTTCTGCCCACCCCTCCTCTTACTCTTCTTAATTTCATAGCATATAAATTGGATTCTTGTCTTTATTTTTCCCTTATCTCCTCTTCATTCATCTGTCCCTTTCCTCTTGACCCCATCACAGACCTTTTGAGTACCCACTCCTGGTGTTTATTTTGCTGAAATCTGACCTTGCCTTCCTAAGTAATATGCTATTTGACTTTTCCTTTGAATTCACTATATTTCAGTTAATACATTTATATACATTTTTAGATAGATGTCAGATATAAGACTTGAATCAGCCCCTGGGTGAAGGCTTTAATTCATGTGTTTTTTTGAAACTAGAGAAATTGAAGAACTGGAAGAGAAGTAAAATTACTCCATTAGTTCTTAGCATAGCCAGTCTCCTGACTTTGGACTTGTGGAGATACTGTCTGTCTGCCTTGTATAGCAGGGATCCTTGCTTTGTGAGGTCTTATATCACGTGACCCTAGTAACAAGGATATTGCCAAAGACATACTAATACTTAATCAATATTTGTGGGATCAGTGGGTAAATGAATGGGCATAAGTAAATGAAATGCTCATAAAGTAAGTATTTTTTAAAATGGTTAAATTATTGTTCTTTGTCATTTTATTAGATTTCTATAATAGACTAGTTACCTTCAATTCTCATTCTTCTCCTTCATGACACATCCATTGTTACATAAAAAGAAATCAAAAGCATAATTAATTTACAAAGACTTGTGGTAAATAAATGATTTGAGTTGAAGAGAAAGGATCCAATATAAACCTGATACCATGAAATGTCCTGTTTACAAAGCCATTTCTAATGTTTTATTTGTTGAGGGTTAGATTTTTGTCAAGCTTTTACAAAGCTATAGCTGCATGAGTGAATTTGTATACACAGGCTTGGGCAGTTTTCTACAGGGCTGCTGTATAAGGAGAATTAATTTTAGTTGATTTCAATTTCAAAGGCCCATTTTCATGAATCAAATGAAACGGAATGCTTGCAGGAGACCAGCACCTATGACACAGTGTTACTGAATTCTTAGTGCTTGCACTATAAACATGAGATTTTTCTATCATTATATTTTCTGTCTGGCTTTCAGTGAGTCCTGTCCTACAGAACTATTAGCAAACAACAAAAATGATAGTGCTTCCCAAGCCAAGGGATAACTAATCTATGTAAATATGTATTCCCAACAGACACATAAAGTGTGCCAGCAAGTTAAGCAGGCTATGTATCAGCATTCATTGCAGTGGACACCTTTTTTTTCCACAGGAATATGCACTTCTATTAAACATTACTTTTCCCATGACTGCCTGGAATTTATGTAATTTAATTAACTTATGCTTCAGTGGCATTTTGGAAATGAAGTGCTTCTGAAGTAAGCATTGGATGGGATCTATTTAGCATTCCATCACACAAGTGTGGGGCATAAATCTAAGCCTTTCAATAAAATCATGCTTTGATATAAATTGGTTTGAAAATTTTTGTACTATTTAATAAGTTTGCTATCTTTAAATAACTTAGGCACAACCACATTGGGGTTTATGCAATTTTCTGATGCTGAATTAAACTATTAAATGCATATATGTAAAGTAAATACAAACATGTATTTCTGTGAACATTGTGGAGCATGTCACATCAGGGAAATGGAGGCCTAACTCATGTCCCAGTCCTCATCTTGGGTAGGCACCTGGCTGAGATGGTGCCTGCAGCCTGGTTGGATGGCTTGTCTGTGGTTTGTGATGTAAATTAAGGCCACTTCTGGGCTAGGTCCTGCACCCTTCTGCCCTCTTGGACAGCACATGATTCTCCTTCTTTACCTATAGTGAGAGTACTTCCCCGCCCTGCCTATCTTTGTGCTGATAGGATCCTGCTTCCTATATTAGCTGAATGTACTTCCTCAATAAAGGAGTTCCTACCTTGATGGGTCTCCCTGACTCATCTGATTGTCCTCCAGCAAGGGAGGGCTGGATGTGGGCAGTCAGTCGGCCTTCTCCTTTTCTGGCTTGTCCTGGTCGGTCTGTGTTCTCTCTATCCCTCCTGCAGGTCGGGAAGGACCGAGGACTAAAAACCCCGACAAATATATATGTCTCCATTTAAAAAATTAAAACAATATGAATATAAGATGTTAGCTTATCTAATCATTTTAATATATCCATAGAGTTGGCATTACTTATTTTTTGGCCAACCCTGGGATTAAACTCAGGGCCTAAGCACAGTCCTTGGGCTTTCTCCAGGCTAGAGTTCCACCACTTGAGCTGCTGCACCTTTTCTGGCTTTTTTCTGTATATGTTGTTCTGAGGAATTGAACCCAGGTCTTCATGCATGCTAGGTAAGCATTCTACCACTAAGCCAAACTCCCAGCCCTGAGTTGGCATTATTTTATTACCTTATTATCCACCCTTCTATAGTTATTTCTTATACCTAGTTGGCAGTGGGTTCAAAACAAATTCTGACAGTAAGCTTGATTTCTTTACCCATACACATTATAAACATAGTTATATATTCAACATATCTGTAAAAATGGGGGTATGATCAATAATATTGACCATCCTAAATAATAAGACTGAATAATGTAATCTCAGGGTAAATTTTGGTTTTCAGACTATATCTATATACATCTCATTTTTCCTAGATTAGGTAACACATAAGACATATTTATGGAATGGCTTGTGTCTTTTCAATATTAATTAAGTGGAGATCTTTCCCCAAAATGTGATATTTGGATGTGGTTGTTCATTAGTAGATAATTATTGTTGGAAGGTAATTTGGTTAGGTGAAATAAAGGGTTGGGTTCCATAATTGAGTAGGTATTAGTGACTTTATCTTTTGATGATTCTTGTCTTAGATATGGTTTATTCACATGTACAACCCAACCATAAGAGGATGGGCATAGAGTACAGAACTCAGGGGAAAAGGGCAAAAAGAAGTGCACCAATAGAGCTCAATGGACCTGATGAAAGTAAACTATACTACTCATGGGTGAAGATGGGAGGACAGCCTGGAAGAGAGTGAGGGGAGGGAAGACATTGTATGAAAGGAAACGTATTCATAGCCTGACACAAGTAATTGTAAATCTTTTTTATATCTCCTTTGAAGTAAATAGTACTTTTTTAAAAGTAGAGGAAGAGAAAGCCTTTTCTGGATCACGTGATGACATAGAAAGAAGGTGATTATTCATAAACCAGGAAAAATACCCTCACCAGATTGGACAATACTTGATCTAAGACTCATACCAAAACTGGATTTTATTGTTTTTCCTTGGAATGAATTAGGCAATTTCTATTAGCAATTAACTTTAAATTTATACTCTATTAATAGTAAATGTATCATGGTATCACTTGCATTTTACATATTAAAATTCTTCACTGGGATTTCACAAATAATACAATGTACTAATTTGAATTTACTCACACTATTGACACTAAGAACAAGATAAATTTTGGGTACGTGCATAACACTGAAGAACTGGTTTAGAAATTGGGCCTTCAGCTTTCGAGATGAAAAGCTTTGCTCTTTGAAAGACAGGAAGTTTCTCCCTCTGCAATAAATTGGGATCATTTTTAGGAGAAGCAGACTGTGCTATGAGCTTAATATTTTCTATGTAAGCTATCCCATCATTACCTGCACATGGAGAATATTTTGCTATTCTATGGTACATCACAGCTAAACAGGCTAGAAACAAGTAAGGCCTAGCAACCTGGCTCAGTGGTGAAACAGTTGCCTAGAAAGTACAAGTTGTTGAGTCACCAAGAAATGAAAGACAAGGAAGAAAAGGAGAAGAGCAATGACTATTTTTTTTGTCTCGTTATGGCAAACTCTGTTCTGGCTGTGCAAATTATTGTTATGTAAAGATCCATTTACATCGATTCTCTTAGGGCCACCTGATAGTCTTCTGTACTAATAATCTCATGACAAAATTCTCATCTTAGAGAATTCTTTTCCCTCAAGGCCCCTTATTATCGGTGGAGAAATGTGCAGCTAGATGCAGATACTAAATGTTAAGACAAAGGAAGTGTTATCCATGGGGCTTTCTAAAATGATATAATATCTCTATCTATGCTATCCAATGAATCCAATAACCATTAGCCATTCATGCAACTACTGAGCACATCAAGTGTGTCTGATTGAAGGAAAAATGAATTTTGATTCTAATAAACTTATTTGATTCTAATAAACTTTGACTATAAAAACATTCCATGCAGTGTCTAGACACTGTCATTTCGACATGTTCTCCAGGACATGTACTAGAAATTTTAAAAAGTGGTCCTGATATTTCTTCTCTTAAAATTCCCTTTCATGAAAGGACAATCAGTTCTGCACTTTCAGAAAGAGAAATTTAAAGTCAACATGAATTTTAGGATGCATTAAACTAAGATGGTTATCTTTTTTTTGTCTCTATAGTTCCTCATGACACCAGAGCAAACTTTTAGAGTTGGAATTTCCTAGACTTTTATTTTCCTAAAAATTATAACACAAATATAAAAGTAAGTTTTTTTATATTTTGCAAAATGTAAATTGTAAGCAATATGATTATAACACATGTAATTATACTTAAAATACCAACTAAAAAACTCTCTGCCTGAAGATGTTTGGATAAAATGCTCTTTATGCACTCACTATTGGAAGATTTGCTACATTCACTGGTAGGTGGAACTATCATGACAATTAGCACGAATTTTTTCTAATTATATAGAAGGATTCTAGCTTTGTAAAGACATTTGAGTGATGGTAAGGAAAAAGAATGTGACATGGCATTGGCATTTATTTAACAAGAGAATTTAAATTGAGAAAGAATGGCAATTTAAGTATCAGATAATTCAGTTATGACATTTATACAATAAGAATCTGGATCACTCAAACTTCTTTTTTTCTTTGTTTTAGTGCTTCATCCTTTTCTTTATTTTATTCATATATTTTAATTGTAATTAATAGAAGGGTTACATTATATTCACCAGATAGATAGTGCATTACTTCACATATATTGATACCATTTCTCATGTCTTGGTTCCCATTTCCCTCCTCCTACCCCCGCCCCTCATCTTGTTTTCCTCCCTTCGCTATCTGAGTTAAAGTAACCAAATATGCATATATACAATATATCAAATAACCAGGTGAAAAACTGTAACAATATGAGATAATCAAGGGACAGCAAAAGAGATGAGAGATAACATAGTACATGAAAGACAACAATCACTCATTTTCTGGCTTTTGTTTCTATATCCTGGAGGTCCTTTCATTTAGCCTCATACTATATGGCCTTATGTATCTAGGTTTTGCTTGCTTTATTGCTAATCTCTGCTAGGAGAGCCCAAGGTTTCTACTGGTTATGACAAATGAGGGAAACCATTGAGCCTATGTTCCTTTGAGTCTGGCTTACTTCACTTAATATGCTTTTTTCTAAGTCTTTCCATTTCCTTACAAATGGGATGATGTTGTTCTTTCTGACAGCAGCATAGAATTCCATTGTGTATAAATACCACAGCTTGTTGACCCACTCATCAACTGAGGGACATCAGGATTGATTCCATATATTTGCTATGGTAAATAGTGCTGCAAAGAACATCGTTGTGCTAGTGGCTTTAGTATGTCCTTGTTTCTGGACGAATGGGTAAATGTCAAGTAGTGGAATTGCTGGGTCATAGGGGAGCTCTATGTTTAGGCTTTTGAGGAACTACCATACTGCTTTCCATAGTGTTTGAACGAGTTTGCACTCCCACCAACAGTGTAGTAGTGTGGATCACTCAAATTTCTAAGTGTATTTTTCAACCTGATTGACTCTTGCTTGCACTTGTCAATCTACGTTAAAGTGAACTTTCTCATTTCCCTTTCTTCCATTGGAGAAATATAGTTCTGTGCTGATTTCCCTTCTCTTCCTCCACCCCATTCCTTTTCCTCATAGTTTCCTTCATTCTCTTGTCCTCTACCTGACAAATCAAGGTATTTTACTTTTAAAAGGTTTGACTAGTTTAAAATGAAAACTGTATTTTGTATCAGAAACACAAACACATTTTGGTTTTCAACTGTATTTGACTTTTTTGGGGGGGGTACTATCACTTAATTTCTTTCTTTCACAGAGAATTTTTTCCTTCTAAAGTGAATTTTCTCTTAAAATTAATTCCATTATGCCTGTGAAAAGGAAAGAGGGAGTTAGATGAAGATGAAATAAAAGAGGAGAAAAGGATAAGGAAAATAAAGTGGAGGAGAAGGAGGAGGAGGAGAAAAAGGAGAGGAGGCGGAGAGGAGGAAGAGGAGGAGTAGGAGGAGGAAGAAACAGGAAAGAGGGGAGTGGAAGAAAAGGATGGAAATGAGGAGGAAGAGGAAATGGAGGATGATGATGATAAGAAAGACGGGAAGGAAGGCATTAACAGTGAGGAAATACTTCTCTAATTGTGTTCTAGATAGAATAAAAATATGTAAAAAAGAGTGACGGGAGCTAGACTCAAAAGAACATAGGCGCAAGTGTTTCCCTCATTTGTAATGATTAGTACACACCTAGGACTATCCTAGCAGAGGATTACATTAGCTCAAAACCCAGGTACAAAAGGTCATACAGGATGAGACTAAATAAAAGGAATTCTAGGATATGGAAACAAAAGCTTTATTTTGTGTGATTGTTGTTCTTAATGCACTGCGGTATTTCTATTCTCTTTTTTTGTCCCTATGGTTAATCTCATATTTCCATTCTCTTTCTTTGTCCTTATGATTAATCTCATATTCTTACTGTATCTGACCTTGTTACCTGGTATATTATATATTTACATTTATATTATATATTTGTATAGATTTATTATATATTATATATTTATTTATTATATTTGTTTGTTAGGAGGGGGTGAGGGGAGGAAAATGGGGACAAAAAACATGAGAAGGGGTATCAATGTTTGAGAAGTAATGTACCTACTATGTGGCGAATGTAACTGCAACTCCTATATACATTATCCCACAATAAAGAGAAAAAAATCAAAAGAAATAAAAGAGTGATCTCTTGAGCTTTCCTTATTTAATATTGTCATGAGTTAACTTTTGTGGAGCTACAGGAAGCAAATCCACAGGTCCTTTTTTGTCCTATTAACGGTGTTTCCTAAATGCTATATCTAGCTCATCATCTATCTCTGTTAAAAAGTTTCTTGTCACAGCTTCAGAAGTCTTATCTTCTATTTTTTCTCTAATCACTGATGTTCATTTACTTACTCAAATTGCTGGCTCTTTGTTTGTCATGTCTCTGGACCCTTCCCCTGAGTCCTGCACTTATTCTAAATAAAGCCTCTCAAGTCCCCATGCTTTAAGTAGAATCATTGTAAGTATAGCTTTCAAGTCTCTATCAGTCATTTTATAATTGTTTTTGAAACTATGACATAAGTAACCACATATAGTCTTGGTATCTCCCCAATATAGAAATTTAGAGTACAAATGATCCAAAGTTAGTTACGCTTCATTTCTTAAAGGCTAAGAATGAAATGTCAAAAGGTAAATGATGTTCTCAAATTCCAAGTCAGTCACTCTTTATGAAGAAGAAAAAAAATAAGAAGAGTATCAGTATTGAATTAGAAGAGTGAGAAGAAAGGGAAGGGGATAAAGAAATGGAGGAGGAGGAGGAGAAAAAGGAGGAGGAGGGGGGAGGAGGAAGAGGAATGGAAAAAGAAGGAAGGAGGGAAGGAAGGAAGGGAGGAAGGGAAGGAAGGAAGGGAGGAAGGAAGGAAGGGAGGAAGGAAGGAAGGGAGGAAGGAAGGAAGGAAGGAAGGAAGGAAGGAAGGAAGGAAGGAAGGAAGGAGAGAGACATAGAAGAAAAAGGAGAAGCAGAAGGAGGGGGAATAAGGGAGGGAAAAACAACAACATTGGATTTTTTAAAATATTTATTTGTTGGAAATGCCCAAAGTTGGACAGAGTCATATTAGATACACACACATTGTGCCTCCATGTAAGTATTTAAGCAGAGATTCACTTGAATTCTTTAAAAGCATTTCTGAACAATCATCCCTGTCCAATTTTTATTTCTCTCTACTGCTATCATTTTCTCCCCCCCCAAGGCGGATATAGGTTTACATGTTCTCCAATCTGATTTTATTTTAGTTTATTGATTGAAATTTATTCCTGTAACACTAAATCACTGCCATTTTAAGTGTCATTTCTTAGTAAATTATCACTATTGTAGATACATTCCAGTCAGATGGCAGGGAATGTTAAATTATCCCATTAAATAGATGCTGTTTATTTAGAACTTGCTGAGATTTTGATAATTTACAGAACTTTCTCTGTTTTTCAAGATTCAATGCTCATTAAAAAAAAATTGTCTTCAAAGGTACAGTTTCTATGGTTCAACTGTCTTTTTCAACAAGCTCTTCATGGATCAAAAAGACCTGGAAGGCTCAATTGATCATTCCAAAGCCTCTATTAACTATTAAAGAATGATTCTCCCATGTATTTTACTCTACTGAGTCTTTGTGTAATAATGTTAGTCATCAGCATAAGCAATGCAAAATGAGATTACCACTGAATATTGAAATGCTAAACAAATTCTCCACCATCATAAGATGACTTAATTAGAGAAAATTGCAGTTAAATGCAGGGCTGCAATAAGGGAAACAGGAAAATAACAAGAGGAATTATCTGTATCAAAAACAAAGCACTGAAGCCAAAATATGTAAGAGTAGTGCGAAATGGTCTGGCTCGGGAAAATAAACCAAATGCCAGCAGTTTACTCTTTTAGTGAGCTCCTAATGCCAGGTACTTAACAGTATGCATGCTACATCATTTGCTAGGGAATTGCATGAATGTAAGCTATGTGCTGAAAAACCACTGGTTTATTGCCCCTGTAACAATACACAGCTACAAATACTCAGTGTGCTCTCTCATTCCAGTAACCTCTGGTGATTCTCTGGTGCAAAGTGCCAAGCCCACCTCAGAGGTACAGTTCCAGGGTTCATTTCATTTACAGGACCATGATTCTGTGCTAAATAGATATTCTTTTACATGGAGCAGGTTGTGGCTACAGTGGCATTTGCATTATGAAAAGGCAGGGTTTCAGATGAAAAGTCTTATGCCTTTATTTAATAGTTTAAATTTCAGAAAAAAAAATGTTGATAGCTGAAATTCATTTGAATTCCCTTCACTGGTATTGGTAAATTTTGGCAGGGATCTCTGGCTGTACCCTCCTTGAAATGGCATATGAGGGTTAAAGCAATTAGTTTGGGCAAGTTCACTAAAGTCACAGGGACATGCCAGAGTTATCCAAACATTCCTTCACTCCCTCTCAGGTGAGCTGTAGCTCTTGGCTCAGATATTGGCCTATGAATTTGAAAGTTTGGCAGTTGATTCTTCTAGCAAACACGTTCATTTATTTAATGTTGCATATAGGCAGGATGTGAGCTGTCAAACAATTACATCTAGAATGGACCAAGGGCACAGGTGGAATTTCTGTTTTCAAAATAAGACTAGTGACTTATTCAGGTGAGTGACTACGTTCCTTTAGCCTTTGCCTCTTCAGTTCCTCTTCCCAAAATGTAAAGCCATGGTTGAATGCTTGAATACTTGTGCATAGCACTATGGAGCACAAGCGAAGTTTATCCATTTGTCTCAAAATAAATTTATCTTTGTTTATTTTCAGCACTCATATGAGAAATACGTATGGTCAAATTGTATGCCTTGTGAATATATGTTATGTGTCATTGGCCAGTCAAATATAAAGTTGGGGGGAGTATTGCTTTATTTTTGCACAATTAAAAACATTGTATAGTTTTAGAATTTTAGACTTCATCTAGTGAAGAATCCAACTCTCCAGTAATCACTATTTGTCTTCTAAGTTGAGTAGCAACTTTCCTGAATATAGTTAAATGATTTCCCACACTCTTACTATCTTCTTCAGTTTGTTAAAGTAAATGTAACCTAAGTACTGGTGAGTTATCTACTCATTACAATAGAAAAGTTTGGTCTTGGATTACTCTGAAGTATCTTAATTATACAGAATCTAATTGCACTTACAGTTCACTTTATGTCTACAGAAATATGTATTTATAATTTTCACTAGACAATTTGCGCCCATCTTAACTGAGAATTTTAATTCTTCATCTGAAAGATTATACTATATACATTTCCCTCAAAGCCATTTGGTGTGAAATATTGCCCATTAGAACCAAATGGAGCATTTTGAATATATATTATTCATTTCACAAAGGATAGCTCTTTTCAATAGGTCATAATCTGTAGATCTATTACTACTGTGATTAATATGACTCCTCCTAACTAATATATATTTGGAATAAATGCAAACACACAGATTAATGCAATTACTTGAAATTTTCCTTTTAAAACATTTCTTCTTAGAAACAAAATGTATGATAACGCTTACACAGCTCAGCTGTCTGACAGACCCTCAGGTAGCTATATATATTGCAATGTATCCAAACAGGAAGGTCAGGTCACTCATTAAACCATGGCCAATAAAAAAATGGTGAAACAGCTTTTGTCCCAGGGACTGATGGCTGGATAATTTGACAAAAAGACAGAGATGAATTGTTTACAAAAATCAATGGCTATTAATTTAAAAAGCAACACATACCTTAGAATGAGTTTATGTTGTTATGTGGGATAATTACCATTTTCAATTAGCTGACATTTCATATAGCTTTGGGATTATGGCAAGACAATAATAACTCTCAGCATTTAATCTCAGCTGTGCCTTTTGTCAATAGTCTCCAGACATACTCAATGCTTTCTGACCAAAGATTTTCTTTATCATAAAGATCAACTGGCACAGAAGTTCAATGGAAGTTCAAGTGACATAAAGACTTAGATAACGTATCTCATGTTAATATTTTTTAATGTGTGTATATTATTTTTTGGCCACTTTTATAATGTGCTTTTTTTTTAAAAACAAGGGTCATTTATTTACGAGTCTAGACTCGGACCACTGCGTACCGTAGCCGGCAACGCTGAGAGGCCCTGAGCAAGGATTTTACACAGCCTTTTTTTTTGTAATTTTTTTCATATATTTTTATTGTAATTAACAGAAGGGTTCCATTATATTTGCCAAATAGAAGGTACATTAATTCACGTACATTGATACCCTTTCTCAGGTCTTGGTCCCCATTTCCCTCCGCCAACCCCCACCCCTCATCTAGTTCTCCCCCCTTCCCTATCCAATTTCAAATAACCAAATACAAATATATCCAATATATCAGATAACAAAGTAAGATACTGTAACAATATGAGATAATCAAGGGATAGCAAAAGAGATGAGAGATAACACAGTATGTGAAGGACAACAATCACTCCTTATATGGCTTTTGTTTCTATATCCTGGAGGTCCTTTCATTTAGCCTCATACTATATGGCCTTATGTATCTAGGTTTTGCTCTATTGCAAATCTCTGCGAGGAGAGACCAAGGTTTCTACTGATTATGACAAATGAGGGAAATCATTGAGCCTATCTTCCTTTGAGTCTGGCTTACTTCACTTAATATGATTTTTTCTAAGTCTTTCCATTTCCTAACAAATGGGGAGATGTCATTCTTTCTGACAGCAGCATAGAATTCCATTGTGTACAAATACTACATCTTGTTGATCCACTCATCAAGTGAGGGACATCTGGCTTGGTTCCATATCTTTGCTATGGTAAATAGTGCTGCAATGAACATCGTTGTGATAGACTCCACTCCCAAGCTCCTTGAGCTGATTCAAAACTTTGGAAGGGTAGCAGGTTATAAAATTAACCTTCAAAAATCAACTGCCTTCCTCTATGCCAACAGTGAGAGGAATGAGGCAACAATCAGGAAAGCAACTCCTATAATGTGCTTTTATAAACATGTGCTTTCTTACTTTAATAGAGCAGTGATTTTACTGTATTGTGATACTCAAAACTGAAAGAACCAAAATCTGCCATAGGCAGGTTTCTATCTTTTCCCTATCCATATACAACTATATGGCATTTGAAAAGAATACTATAAATCTTGAGCATCTGTGTCTTTGTACTGAATATTACATTTCAAAAATAAAGAAAAGTAAAATATTAGTTTAGCCATTTCTCATCTAGGAAACACTATTAATCTGTTCAGATATCATACGATAACATGAGAATCATAATGCCTAAAATTCTCCTTGTTCAGCATACTTGGATATTAGCCACAAGATAATTTTAATTTTAATCCGTTCAAATGGTTTCTTCATTGTATTCTAATTCACCTAGTCCTATGCCAAATAATTACAACTCTGGAGCTGGAGAGAAACCATAAATATAAATACAAATGTAAATAAAGCATCACTCCTCAAAAATAAAATTCAGTCTATATCTCAATGTTCTCAGTGACAACGAGTATAAATTTTGTATTTGAAAGGAATTGAGAGTCTAGGAAATTAAAAATATAAACTTAAAAAACTATCCTGAATGATTTCTGTATAGTAAAAATCTAGGGAATGTAAAAAAAAACTGAGCTTGGAATTCTAGATGTATGAAGCTGATTCATTTTAGTTCTTGTAATTTTTAGAAATTTGAGCATTATCTTTCTGAGAGTTTTTGTAACATAAGCAGAATTTTAAATGTTTTAGATCATTTCTTTTCTTTTATTTTTTTCCAAGTTAAACAACAATTCGTAACCAAAACTTTAATCCCAAGGAATTCTCACAAAACAATTACAAATGACAGCATGAGGAAAAAAAATCTTGTGCAGTAACTCAAAAAAGTTCAGCTCTACAATATACCCTTAAACTGGCAGGACATTGGTATTTTGAAACCTCAAATTTCCAAATAAAGAATGAATGTTACAAACAGCTATGTATTCATAGACAGCAATCACATAAGACATTTAAAAGGTAAACTTTCTCATCAGGTGTTATTAGGCAACCTCTGCTCAGGGTGAAGACCAGCTGGATTTTGGAAAAACTTCTCATTTGGTTTAATGGCGTAGCTTTTATCTTTACCAGTTGCTCTGTCTGTGGGCATGGCCGCTTTTGAGGAATGCTTATTCACCTACAGCTGCATACTGTATCCCAGCTATGAGCAACAGTGCAGAAGATCATTTCTTTTCTATTTGAGACCAACTAAAATTATTGAGCTATGAAAAGTCAATCATAAATCAGAGTGCTACCAAATTAAATTTCTTTGTTCCTATATGACTTAAGGATTGTCTTATGTGCTTCTTATGTCATTATTTCATACTCTCAGAATTATCAGTATATTGTCAATTATACAACTAAAGTTCTATTTCCATTTTCTAGAACACCAGAACAATGTATTGTAGTGGGGTTGGAATAGCTGAACTCTAATTTCAACTTTCCTCATAAATTTGGGATCTTACTGTAAACCAGGTATATACAGTATATGCAGTCTTCAGCTCTCTGTCTCTGTCTCTGTTTCTCTCTGTCTCTCTGTGTCTGTCTATCTGTCTGTCTGTCTGTCTGTCTGTCTGTCTGTCTGTCTGTCTGTCTGTCTCTCTCTCTCTCTCTCTCTTTCCCTCCCTCCTTCGCTCCCTCCCTCCAATCTCCTCCCCCCAGACCTGGGGCTTGGAATCAGAGACTGATCACTGTCATTGGGACTTCCTTAAAGCTAAATAAAGCTCTACCACTTGAGCCTCAGCACCACCTTCTGTATTTTTTCCTGTGTATTTGGTACCGAGGAATCGAACCCGAGTTTTGTGCATGCTAGGCAAACACTCCACCACTCGACCAGGTTCCTGGTCCCAATAGTTTCTTGTAAAAGAGCCCAAGAGTACTATATATTAAAATATATCTCTTAAAATACTATAGAAAACGGTAAAACAAACGAAACAGGAAATACAGCCATTAGTGAGTTTATTTCTCAAACATTTATTTATTTGTTTGTTGCCAACCCTGGGGCTTCAGCTGAGGGTCCGAGCACTGTCCTTGGGCTTTCTCAAGTCTAGAGCTCTACCACTTGAGCCACAGTACCATTTCTGGCTTTTTCTATGTATGTGGTACCAAGGAATCCAATCCAGGTATTCGTGTTTGCTATGCAGGCACTCTACCACTAGGCCAATCTCCCGCCTTCCAAAGCATCCATTTATGACGCTCCTGATAGAAATTACTTATGGGTATCATTACCACATCTCCTTTTCACATTTGTCTTGTTTGATTCCAACAGGATTGGCTTTCACAGAGGAAAGCCCATCTGTCCTGATGCAAGGCTGGGCTCATTCTGTTGCCTATGTAATGAGAATTTGTCTCTCCACTAAAATCCTCTGGGAAAACTCTGGAATGAATTGTCTCACTTTTTGACACTGTTCATTATGTTATCTCATCAAAATAACTTCACTCTTTTTTTGTCAGTGGTAAGGCTTGAACTCTTGTCCTGGGCTGTCCTGAGCGCTTCAGCTCAAGGCTAATGCCCTACCCCTTGAGCCACAGTCACACTTATCCATTTTCTAGTGGTTAACTGGAGATAAGAGTGTCATGTACTTTTGTGACACTGTGTCCAGCGTAAAATAACTTTACACTTTTCCCACCTGAATTGTTGGGCTATAATAATTTGGTACATTTTCGTGGTTAATCTTCTACCTTCTCAAAGTTTATGATAAGTCCCCCAAGGCCCTTCATAATGCAAGAAGCTTAATATTTACCCATTTTTCTTTTTTTGCCATTTAATAAAGTGGCTTATGAATACAATATATCTTGATTAGTGTCACCTTTTTCAACATTCTTTTAATAATAGTATATCCTGTCAATAGTTGAGATGGCTTTCAGGCATACAATAACCAAAATGATGTACCCTGGTCATTTAAAAAAAATTCGGTGGAAAGAATGGAAATGAGAGCGCAATTTCTCCACTGTGAATAAAAGTGAATACAGAGGTTAAGCAAGGCCAAGCCCAGGCTCTAACCTGTCATGCTTTCCTTTGAACTGGTCATTTCTTTCTTCTCAGGGTTTTCCTCACTATGTAGATGTTTTGGACTATAACCAATTGTATACATAGAACACAGGAAGTATTAAAAATGATTCAACGCCAATACAACATTTAACTATTTGATAAAATGTATTTAGATTTCATGCAACCTTCATTGGAAACATGGATTATTACTATGAAGAAAGCAATAATTATCCATACTAATGTTTTAATACAGTTGCATTCTCCTTTGTGTATTGTTATATAATATCCTAATCTCTATTTCTTATAATAAAGCAGCCCTTGAACATAGTAAATGACCCAGTAAAAAATAAATAGGCTGAATGATTTCTTTCAAGTTCAGAAAAAATTATCTTTTAAAAATTTGGATCTGGGAGCATAGCCTAGTGGTAGAGTGCTCGCCTCACACGCACAAAGCCCTAGGTTCAATTCCTCTGTACCATATACATAGAAAAAACTGGAAGTGGTACTGCAGCTCAAGTGGCAGAGCACTAGCCTTGAGCAAAATGTGTCCAAGGACAGTGCCCAGGCTCTGAGTTCAATCTCCACTACTGGCAAAAAAGAAAATTATCATGAACCCCAAACCCTTTTTCAGAACTGTAGCAGAATACTCAATATATAGAGATAAGTAACAAAAAACAAGCTTGCAACTAATACATGCAGTTTGAAATATCTTAAAAGGAACATTCATAGAACAGTCTACCCAAAACTCATATTCCAAAACAGGAAGCTAGTGACTCATATCTGTAATTTCAGCTACTCAGAAGAAGAGATAGTAGGATCCATGGTCAAGGTACAAAGCCAGCTCAAGAAGATATTTTAAATAGACTTTGATCTTCAATTAATCAGCAGAAAGTCAGAAATAGCAGAGGATTACAATAGCTCAAAACCTAGATACATAAGGCCATATAGGATGAGGTTAAATGAAAGGACATCAAGGATATGGAAGCAAGAACTATATAATGTGTGATTGTTGTTCTTAATATACTATGTTATTTCTCATCTCTTTTGTTGTTCCTTAGTTATTCTCATATTGTTACAGTATCTTACCTTGTTATCCGGTATATTGCATATACGTTTATTTGTTTATTTGAAATAGGAAAGGGAAGGAGGGAAAACAAGATGAGCGGAAGGGGTGGGTGGAGGGAAATGGAGACAAAAACATGAGAAGGGATATCAATGTTTGTGAAGCAATACACCTTCTATCTGGTGAATATAAATGCAACCCTTCTATTAACTACAATAATTTTTTTAAGTCAGAACAAAAGAACTGTAGCAGAATATTCAGTTCATTTATGATAGTCCCAAATCGTCCCTATGCTATTCTAATGCTTTCCTAGGTATTGTCAGTCTTGGAATCTCTCATATTAGAAAAAAAATCAATTCCAACATTTAATATGGGTTGTGTGCTGAAATTTCTATTTTTTTCTGTAAAGAGAATCATTATAAAAACACAGAGAGGACATTGTATTTGTAAACTGTTTCCTTCATTTTTAAACATTTTTTACTTTTAACTTTTACAAGAATTTTCCCCTAACAGAATTCTCTCCCTAATAGAATGCCATAACCAAAGTAACCTACAAGTTACTAATAATTTAATATGACAAATATTCACTCAGTGTCTATATTTTACAGCACTGTCTATCAGGAAGATTTGTATAGATGAATAAAGTTCTAACATACTAGAGCTAAATGATATAAAACATTTTAAAATCACAGATTCTCAGTCAACATATATGTAATACAGAACAGATAAAATACAACTTAGGAGATAAGTATTCCAGTCCCATGATAGTGCTAAATGCACAAAGATACCTTGGATTCACAATTTAAATTTTTCTGAGCATTGTGATCTCATTGGTGATATACGTACTGACTCAACATCAATTTCCTTTTCAACTCTTATATTCTATGACTTGGTAAAAGTAAGTAATAGTACAGAATTCTACAAAATTTAGGGAAGAATGAGAACTTGGCACAATCTATTTATATATTTTAAATCACCTGAGAATTCCTTTAATAAACATAACAACTACTCATTTAGCCTAAAAATATACATGGTCAGGTCTATATAGTCCATCTATCAGACATTGAAATTTCAAAAATTAATTAAATATCAAAGGACAGTTAAACAATTATAATTTTCAGTAGAGATCAATGTCCACAATCTAAAACAGGATAGCATGAGCAGTTCCCTGAACCAGATAATAGAGTCAAGAAAATAAGTTCTTGGAGGCAAGTAATGACTAGAAACTTTTCTAAAGAGTTGATGTTGGGGGACGGAAATGGGGACAAAACATAAGAAGGGGTATCAATGTGCAAGAAATAATGCACCTACTACCTGGACAATGTAACTGTAATCCCTCTATACATTACCTTGACAATAAAAATATAAATAAAGAAAGATGAGAGACACACACACAGAGACAGAGAGAGAGACAGAAAGAGAGAGAGAGAGAGAGAGAGAGAGAGAGAGAGAGAGAGAGAGAGAGAGAGAGAGAGAGAGTTGATGAGGCAGCCATTGATCCAAGTGTAAAGTCTGAAGGTGTTCAATCAAGTCTGTGGTATCATTGCTCATTTCCATAATGTAAGTAAAAGGCCTCGTGTGTGTGTGTGTGTGTGTGTGTGTGTGTATGTGTGTGCGTGTGCATGTGTGTGTGTGTATGTGTGTTCTGATTATGTTTGACAAACCATGACATGAAGCTTTTATAATGCAGCTTTTAAAAAGTGTCTGGTATATTTCACGTATGTAAGTAAACACAATTCTAAAATAATTATGCAACCCAAGTTCAAATTTATTTAAATCTCTTTAGAACCTGGGGGTTCACTAGTTCATGTCTGCTTGCTTTTTGACATTTTGCTTATTCAATTCAGATTAGTAGTAATTGATAAAGCAAGTGACTGCTTCTCCTCAAACAGCCAAGAATATTGTTTAGAGGGAGACAGATATTTTCTAAATTCCCACCTCACTTTCTTAATATCTGCATTGAACATTTATTCTTAGAAGCTGTAGTAGCTGTGTGCATGATTTTTTTTCCTGAAGGAAAACACCTGGAATCTTGTTTGATGAATCTTTCAATTATAAACAACTATTAGCTGTTCTTTCTCAGTTATTGAAGTATTTATTTCTGTATATGACAATTTGTTATTTCACAATATTAACTCATTGATACTCATTTTATGTTGCAAATAAATTCATAAAAGTGTCAGATAGTTACTCTAGGTTTGTTGTTATTAAAATGACAAAGAGGAACAAACTCTAAGCTCAGTGACCAGGAGCTTATTTATCCTTTTTATGAAACTCGATTTTATATGTTGAACACATCGCTTCCTAATGTATGTATGCATCTCATTGTGATTCATTAAGGATATTTACAATTCTTGGCTTCATTACACACTCAATCAGCCAGCATAGATACGCTCTCTTTAATGAAATGGCTTTGGCAAAGCAGATTGAAAAGTTGGTATTTTCTTTGGTATCCTGAAAACAAATCCATATTTAAGAGATATTGGGAAGCCATACAGCCTACAGTTACACATTGAGCTCTGTAATGAGCGCTTGCAAGTACTGAGGAAGTCACTTCTTTGGGAATCACTTTCCTCAGCTGTGATAAATACTAAACTCCCATACACTATTAAACAAGTGGCAGTGAAGTAAAAGCATCATCTTTCAGGGTGAGGGAACCAGTGGAATGAAGGGATAGCCAATGAAGAGGATGAATGAGGGTGAAGATGATACATGGTGGGAGTATTACATACAAACATATGAAATGAGAGAAAAATGATGGAAGGGTTGAATTTGGTGGGGTTAATTTACTTTATGTATGGAAATATCACTATAAAATCCCTCTTGCATAATATATATGCTGATAAAAATCTTTAACAAGCAAAGTAATAAAGATTATATCTCATATTTCTTTTGTTCATGTACATATATATATATATAGAGAGAGAGACTTAAATAAAAGTATACAGAATATATTGAAAACAGTGACTGGTACATAATAAATGTTCACTTTGTATAGTGATTAAAACTTTGCATATGGCATTGAAAAGGAAGCATCCATTCAGACATATCTATAAGCTTAAAGTATAATGGTGTTTTAATAGTTTACTTAGACTCCCAATTTAGTTACTTAATATTCATCATGGGCTTTCTGTACATGGATAGGGATTTCTGCCTATTATAAATTTTCTTTCTCTTTAATTGTCTTCAAAGGACACTAATAATGTCTGAAAAGCACAGAAGATAAAGGTGAAATGGTTCAAGGTCCTTATTAGCTCTCCAAGCAGTCTTATGATGTGCAAAATCTTCTAAGCATTTCTTCAAAAGCCATTTTAGAAAGGCTTGCTCACATGTCACATCACAAAGCACTATTGGCAGCCAGAAAGTGGGAGTTCTGGTACCTTTGGGAAATGGAGTTCTCTCTCCTCTGGCGTTCATTAGAAAGGACAGCAGAATGGTTTGAAGGTGATTTAGCATGGTACACACCAAACCTTTAATTAACACCTCATATCCAGTATTCTGTTTTATCAAATGAATCAAAGTATAATCTTCCCCATTTTCAAAAGGGGCAATAGCCTACTCACTAAAAGAAATCAAGAGAGTGTTTGATATTTATTCAATGATGTTCCTGCCAGCTGGATTTTTTAAAAAAATTTAGTCCCAAATTGTGCACTAGGAATCACAGAATTGCTAGTTAACACCCTTGTACTATGGAATACTATTTAAAACTTCAAGAAGAGTGACCTAAGCCATATTTTTTCAAATTAATACATAACTGATCTTTGATATAAAAGAAATCTTCTATGGTAGAAATTCCTGGCTCTTAATGCTTCTCTAAAATGTATTTTAGTGCTTCCTTAATGATTATGTCTGGGTACTGGTGGCTTATGTCCATAATCCTATAATAATAACATGTAGACTATAATAATAGATGGCTGAGATCTGAGAATCCCAGTAAAGAGCCAGACTTGGCAGAAAAGTCTCTGAGACTCTTATCTCCAATAAACTACTCAGAAAAATCCAGAAGTGGAGCTGTGGTAGAATAAGAGCTTCCAGGCCTTGATTTTAAGCCTAGGACCAGAAGAAAGAGAGAGAGAGAGAGAGAGAGAGAGAGAGAGAGAGAGAGAGAGAGAGAGAGAGAGAGAGAGAGAGAGAGAGAGAGAGGGAGAGAGAGACAGAGACAGAGACAGAGACAGACAGAGAGAGAGACAGAGAGAGAAAGAGAGACAGAGACAGAGACAGACAGAGAGTGAGAAAGAGAGACAGAGAGACAGAGAGAGACAGAGACAGAATGAATTAAGTTTATACAATCTACTAAAAAAGGCAAAGTGAAAATTTCAAGTGATATATTTCAATAATCCAGTGTTTTAATCTCATTCTATTTGATTTATATGGTGAATGTCTGAGACTACTTAGAGATTAATTGAATGAATAATTTACTCTGAGAGTAAGGAGGGAGAAAAGTCCTAAGATATAACGGGGTGATTTATAGCCCATCAAGGAGTTTCACATGATTCTAGTATGAATCATTCTACTATTATCAAAATATAATTATTCTTTCAAAATACACTGAGTCCATTTAGTAGGATACATCAGACCAGTGACCTTGAAAACTATCCTAAAGACCACATGGGAATACTATCCTATTTAAAAATCCTTCTTAATAGCTGACAAATAATAATTCTGCAGCTATATGGGTAAAATGTAGTATTATGATATTTAAATACATTAAGAAATAATTATTCCCTTTTTATAAGGAAAACATTTCTATTCTTTTTATGCAGTTTAGAAATGCACAGCACATTGTTATTAACTCTCTCTACCATGGAATATGATAAGCCACTAGGATATATTTCTTTTGTCTCATAAAATGTTTGTACCCTTGGTATGATGTCACTACTTTCCTCATTAATATCCTGCTTATTCTTCTAGTAATCAACACTTTGCTTTCAATTTCTGATTCTATGTACAATTGATCCAATACTTATTTTTCTTTGACTTGGCTATTTCACGTAGCTTTTGTCCTCTAGTTTCAGGGGAAGATGTGTTTATTTGTGGAACATCGTTGATCTAAAATTTTATGATAAAATGTCCCACTTCACCACATTTAGAACCATGGGATTTTACTTGGTCCTTATTCAAAGACTGAAATAAGACAAAAATGATTTTTTGAGAAAAAAGATAAACAAGATGAACCATTATTCTGTCTGAAGGAATCTTGATGATTTAATCCACATGAAAATAATCTGACTATTCACTTCTGGAAAAGATAATATATGGGTGAATTTTCCAGTTTCAAATTCAAGTATGGGGTATATTATGATATTACAGAATTTTGAAATTATATAAATAATAAATACTTCATATTAAATATAAATACTTAATTATATTAATTATAATAATATAATATAAATACTTAAGCATTATAGGCTATCAATAGCCAAATTGAAGCATACCACTACATTATTTGATACTCTATCTAAAAATATATACAAAGTATTACAAAAATAGGCTCGTCCACTTGCAGAAAACTAAAGTTGGATCCTTCTTTGTCACCCTGCACCAGGATTAACTCCAAGTGGATTAAAGACCTCAAGGTAAATGCAGATACACTGAAAACTTTACAAAAAGGAATAGGAGATACACTAGGTCTCCTTGGAATAGGTAGAAACTTTCTTAATAAGGACCCAGAAACACAACAAATCACAGAAAGTCTGGATAAGTGGGACTGCACTAAACTGCACACCTTCTCTATGGCTAAGGACATAGATCAAAACCTAAATAGAAAGCCTACAGAGTGGGAGAAGATCTTCACAAACCATACAACAGACAAAGGCCTCATATCTAAAATATATCAACAGCTCAAAAAATTGAATCACTTCAAAACTAATCTCCAAAGTATCAATCATCCCATTAAAAAATGGGCCAAAGACTTAAAGAGAGTCTTCTCTGAAGAAGAAACAAAAATGGCCTATAGACACATGAAGAAATGCTTGACATCTCTGGCCATAAAAGAAATGCAAATCAAAACAACTCTAAGATTCCACCTCACCCCAGTTAGAATGGCTAGGATCAAGAAATCTAATAACAACAGATGTTGGAGGCGATATGTCCAGGAGGGGTCACTACTACACTGTTGGTGGGAGTGAAAACTGGTTCAACCACTATGGAAAGCAGTATGGCAGTTCCTCAAAAGACTAAACATAGAGCTCCCCTATGACCCAGCAATTCCATTACTTAGCATTTACCCAATGGTCTAGAAACAAGGACATCCTAAAGCCACAAGCACAACCATGTTCATTACAGTACTATTTACCATAGCAAAGATATGGAACCAACCCAGATGCCCCTCAGTTTATGAGTGGATCAACAAGATGTGGTATTTATACACAATGGAATTCTATACTGCTGTCAGAAAGAATGACTCCCCCCACCAATTATGTGAAGTAAGCCAGATTCAAAGGAACATAGGCTCAATGGTTTCCCTCATTTGTCATACTCAGAAACCTTGGGCTTTCCTAGCAGAAATTTACAATAGAACAAAACCTAGATATATAAGGCCATATACTATGACGCTAAATGAAAAGACTTCCAGGACATAGAACAAAAGCCATATAATGAATGATTGTTGTCTTTTATGTACTATGTTAGCTCACATCTCTTTTGCTGTCCCTTGGTTTTCTTATATTGTTACAGTATTTTTACCTTGTTATCTGATATGTTGTATATATGCTTATTTTGTTATTTGAAATAGGATAGGGAAGGAGGGAAAACAAGATGAGGGATGGTGGGGGGGATAATGGGGACCAAGACATGAGAAAGGTATCACTGTTTGAAGTAATGCACCTTCTATCTGGTGAATATAATGTAACCCTTCTATTAATTACAATAAAATATATGTGAAAGAAAAACTAGTCTTGTCATCCTTTCTTCTAATTTTTAAAGGGCATTTTTTTAATATTTTAAAGGGCATTCTTTATCTCATTTACTAAACAGTTTATAGTTAATTCATATATGTTGCAATTTCATCTAGCAAGTACTACAGTAGAATGCATGAATATTATAAAAATAGATGCATAAAAGTTCCATTCTTTTGGTTATTGAAATTGTGATCATTCAGTGATATACACATTTGTGCTTGTTTAATATCTCAATTAAAAGTTCATATTAAAAATTTATTTTAGAATTATTGCATAGTAAACTGTTCCTGCCTTTCAAAAATCTGCTCTTTTTTCACATTTTGGATAAAATACATTTTGCAAATCCTGGCTTCCTGCCTTACCCTGGTAGATGTGAAACAGAGAAATAAATATGCCATCTGTCACAATCACTTTACAAGTCACAATTATTAGCATGCTCGTTTCTTCTTTCATTTACTTTTCAAATGTACTGATGTATTATGCATTATATAAATTTTGTTTACCTATAAAATATATATGCAAATCAATCTGTCTCTCCATAGTCCCATGTAATTGGAACTTTATTCAAATAATATTTGGGAAGAAATTGGTATAAGCAATTGTATAAGAATTGGTATAAGAAATTGTGTACGAAATTGGTATTCAGTGAAATTTAAATACTGTCATGATATGCTATGTAATTATCTGTGTTACAGTGACTTTTCAAAGAGCCCCTGTTTTGATTACTAATGATAATGTGTTCAATATATTATAAAAATGCTTAGTGTGGAAATTTCTCCATGGGTCTAAATGGAAGTCCTGAAGCAAGGTTGTCTAGGTTACAAACTGACCCAATCCAGCAGCATCACTGACTTCATAGGCCAAGTAAATAAAACAAATTGGAGCTGTCCTACACATTGGAAGGCCACCAAATGTTACCTATAGTCTATGTAAGAACAAAGAACTGCAAAGAAACTCAGAAATACAATTGTAGTGTCTTATAGTATTGTTGACTCCAAATCCTTTTCTATACTATGTTCATCATGATAAAATTGGTGAAAAATCAATGTAATCAGTTCTCATGCATTAATATTTCCTTGCTATTCTTTCTGTAGGTTGATGCCAAACAAGAAAGATTTTTCCTAGCAAATACTAGATTTCATGTTTTACTTATGCATAAACTTATTCCTGACTCTACAAGCATGTTTCTACAATTTTTTGTATAAGCTTTGATTAGAAAATATGGAAATTCTGTAGCAAATCTGAAGATCAATTCATCCATAAACTTTTTTCTGGTGCAAGATTTGATAGAATTGGCTTGCATGGCTGGCATGGGTTTTAAAACAAGGATAAAACTCAGAGTGTGAAGTTTGAAACAGTGGCTGCCTAATTTATAAGGAATAATGGAATCATTGACTGCTTAAGTCAGGTCTGAATGATAAACTGTGCCTGCTTAATCACTTTTCTTCCACCTCCTTTTCATCTATAGGAGACTAATGTTGTCTTCACAGTGCCACTCTTCACTGAAAAAACGTGGTATTGACTGTTCTAATTTCTTTCCTGAATAAGAAAAAAAGAAACTAAATAAGAAGTAGAACAGGAGTAGCTGACTATGCCAAGACATTCTAATTAGTAGATATTATTTGTGGCTCCTTATCTAAAAATATGAGTTAAGTGAAATATACATGAAATCTGTGACTATTATTTGGACATGTTAAAAGAATGGTATGGTTCTGATAAGTAGAGTGTAACTTTTTAAATAGGAAAAAGCACCTTTCCCAAATGATGTCCATTGACAGGTAAATAGAGCAGAGTGAACCATAGGGTTTTTTCCTAAAGGTATGCAGATCCTCTCAATCAACCCTTATAGAAAATTCTGACTAGTGATCTGAGGTAGAAGTAGTAAACGCAGAGATGGAGAGATCCGAGAGCTCCCATGAAACCCCTGTGCCAAGGCTTTCCCTTCCACATGAAAGAAACAAGACTCAAGTTGCTCAAGATCCATAATTAAGAATCCAGTTCACCCAGGTGCAAGGTGTCTCACACCTGTAATTTTAGCTACTCAGGAGGCTGAGATCTGACAATCAAGGTTCAAAGCCAGTTTGGGTGCTGAAGAGCTCAGGGACAGTGCCCAGGACCAGATTTCAAGCCCCACGACCAAAAAAAAAAAATTCAGGCAGATTAAGGAATTCATCTGCTTTCTGTGCCTTACAATCAGCCTAGCAGTTGACTGCTAACAAGTGTGCTGAAGAAAACTACATAATCCAAGGAAGTAAAGGAATTGAACATCTTCAGCTAAATGCAAAGATTTCTACACAGAGACAAAATTAAAAATGAATAGTAATTCTTAATGACATTTCAATAGAAGTTTGGTATAAATTATGTCGATTACATGTCCAAAATGTCTACAACTGGCACTGAACTAAAATTAATGAAAGACTTTTATTTACAGTGGTACTTTGATTTGAGCATGTTCAGAAGAAAGTTGTATGGAAAACTAAATTTGTTGACCATACAGTAGCTCTCTCTTATCCATGGAGAATGCTGGACAAGACCCTACCTTCTGCCTTCATGAATTTCTTGTGCGTGCGTGCGTGTGTGTGTGTGTGTGTGTGTGTGTGTGTGTGTGTGTGTATCATGGGACTTGAACTCTGGGCCTTGGCGCTGTCCCTAAGCTCTTCAGCTCAAGGTTACCACCTGACCCCTTGAGCCACAGCCCCACTTCCCATTTTCTAGTACTTAATTGGAGATAAGAGTTTCACATTCTTTAGTGCCCAGTCTGGCTTTGAACCGTGATCCTCAGATCTCAGTCTCCTGAGTAGTTGGGATTACAGGCCAGAGTCACCATGCCTGGCTGTCTTCATGAATTTCTGACATTTCAGATATGTACTGTTTTTCCTATGCACAAATATCGATGATAAAGTTTAAATTATGAATTGGGCACAGTAAGAAAGGAACAATAATAGAACATAGAACATTTCCAATATGCTCTAATGAAATTTGTGTCACTAAAATCTCTTTCTTTCAAAATAGTTTATATTTGTTCTTAATGTAATATGTTATTTATATTCTCCTTTTTTGCCTTATTGTTAATCTCATGTTGTTACTGTATCTGCCTTTGTTATCTGGTATGTTGTATATATGTTTATTTGTTTATTTGAAGTAGGGAAAGGAGGGGGAAAAACAAAATGATTGGAGGGGGGAAGGGAAATGGGGACAAAAACATGAGAAGGGATATCAATGTGCAAGAAGTAATGTACCTACTATCTGATGAATGTAACTGTCACTCCTCTATACATTATCCCAACAATAAAAAAATAAAAACTAGTTTATACTCGCTTCACCCTCCTTGTGATGGTATGAGATGAGACCAGGCCGAGCTCAGGGCATGACGTGAGTGATGACTGAGGAATTTGTACATAATGTCTGGCTGTTACCGATTTTCTGATAACCTACCAGGAGGTGGATCAATTGACCTTAAGTAACTAAAGCCATAGAAAGCAAAACACCAGCATACGAGTAGGTTAGAACATTACAGTTTTTTCAGACGGAATAATTACACAACAATTATTTCCCTAAAATTATGGCAAATTAGTTCCCTATATTCTTCATTTCAACTTTTAAGTTGAACCATTTTTTTTGCTTTGTTACGGAAATTTTAAAAATTATAATATGGCTTTCATTATCAAGGAAATAATCTAATGGAATAAGTAAACTTTGCTGCGTTTAACCAATGCCTTTTTCTTGAAAAAAATATAAGAAGAGGTAAAGTTAAGAGTCTTCTAGATGTTTTAAACCACAGAGACATGAAGGAAAAGTAGAATTTTCACTTTCAAAAAAACAAGCCTGTATCCCAAGTTATACTATATATCAAAATTCATCGTCCATGTGATGTATGCATCTCACATGACTGACAGAGCATACAAGTAGAAAATTAGTAAGTACAGCTGAGAAATAATGAATGCATTCAGAAGAGCATTATACAATGGTAAAATATTTGGTGCATCCAGCCTGTCTATCCTGCAACAGATTTCTCATTTGGTCACAATGAACAATCTCCAACTGTCGGGGAACATTTGTCATATCGGAAACAATGTCTTCCATGCTGGCACAAGGTCAGAATTAGAGGAAAGGAATATCCTGTCACTGTTGGACTTGACACTAAATTACTCTTTGATGAACAGATGAACTTGAAGGGATTTGAATTCGTAATCAGAGTGTGTTCATGAGGAACCAAGATCCAAGCATTCAGTGAAGGACATATTTGAGCACAAATCATAGAATTCATATCTACCATATTGTATATATGTTTGTTTATTTGAAATAGGATAGGGAAGGGGGGAAAGCAAGATGAAGGAAGGGGGCAGGGAGAGGGAAATGGGTACTAAAACATGAGAAAAAATAGCAATGTTTGTGAAATGATGCATCTTCTATCTGGTGAATATAATGTAATCCTTCTATTAATTACAATAAAAATATATTTTAAAAAAGAATCTATTTCTTAACTAAGAGCTTCTTTGTCATTCGAATATGAAGCATGTCTACTGACTCAGTGCAGGAGTTAGGCAGTTATGGAAGTGTGTGACTCATTCATAATGTGTTTTTTAAATAAGATGTTGTTATATTTTCAATATAATGAGGTAACTTTAAAAACCACAGGTATTCTTTAAATATGCTGTGTTTTGATTGTGCACATTGGTAAATATGTATAGATTTAAACAGAATATGTTATAATTCCATAAATGATATTAAATGTGAATGCATGGGAGAGAGTGGCATGGAAAAAGGTGTGCCCTTAGGTACTAAGTAAGTTTAGGAAAGAGACACCCATCCCTGTGTAGAGTAGCACAAGAGTGTGAACATGGATTAGGGTGATATGCTAGATATCTCAAAATAGTTGGAAGAGCTGGTACCCCAGCTCACACTTGTAATCCTATGTACTTATAGGGCTGAGATTGAGAAGATCACAGTTCAAAGCCAGCCTAGGTAGAAAAGTCCAGGAGACTTTCTCTCCAAAATAACAATCAGAAAGGTAAAATGGAAGCAAGGTTCAAATGGTAGATTACAGACTAAGGAACGAAGATGAACAAGCAAGAGGCTCAGAGTTCAAATAGTAATACTGCAGGAAGAAAAGTTCAAAGGACAGACTTTGAATATATTGAAATGATAAATATCATGTAGACACTTGCCCTGATTTGAATATTATGCAGTGTAGACAGGAACTGAAACATCACATGGTGCTCTATAAATACATGTAGTTTTACTGGATCAATTAAGAAATTTAAGAATTAAGAAGTCAAAGAAGAATATAATAAAGTAGCATTATTCATGTTACCTGAAGTAGGAAGTCATAAAAGTAGTTTTCCATGAAAGGCATCGTATAGAAAGTACTTAGAAATAATCCAGTAGTCTACTATAGATTTATTTTTGAAACAAAATCTTGAGGCTCGGAATGGTCTCGAACTCATGATCCTCATGTCATATCTTACAAGTAATGGGATTATAGGCATATGTCACCATTTCTGGCACTACCTTTTTCTTTTTTTTGCCAGTCCTAAGGTTGGAACTCTGGGCCTGGACACTGTCCCTGAGCTCTGGGCCTGGATCTGGGCTGGATGCTGTCCCTTTGTTCAAGGCTAGTGCTCTACCACTTGAGACACTGTGTGACTTCCAGCTTTTTCTGATTAACTGGAAATGAGTCTCAAGGACTTTCCTGCCTGGGCTGGCTAGAACTGTGATCTCAGCCTTCTGAGTAGCTATCATTTCCCTTCTATATGTTTTTTTTATCATATTTATTAATGTATTAGGAATCATGACTGTAATAACAATAATGAATAAGTATACAAACAAGTTTAATAGTAAGAACCAATGTCTAGAGACATAGAGCTCTTATTCAGTATGACACTGTTATGTTTATATTCTTTCTCTTGCTGTGTTTTCTTTCTCACTTTTTTCTTTATTCTGATCTATGTCAAGCACTATGTTAACTGTCTAGAGTATATAGACATGAAGACTGACATAGGTTGTAAAAAATCAAGCACAATTTCAGCTTACAAGTGACAATACAGAGGAGGAGTATAGCAGAAAGACTCTACTTAAATCTCTCCATATGTGAACATAGGATATGAAGATAATTTTATCACAACAATGTAATGTTTCTAAAGATGCACTCCTGCTAATATTTGGAAATGCCTTGAAGGGCCAAAATCAACTTCTCCGAATCACTAAAAATTAGAAAGAACACATTCATCTAGTATGTTTGCTGAAACAAATACAAGTTAAAAAGGAAGCAAGATTTCTGTGTGTGGGGTAGAATAAAGGGTACCCATAAATTCCCCAGAAAATAATATTACAGGTTAAACTGAATAACTTATATAGCAGGAATCTGCATATATTAGGGAGAAGAGAAAATGCACCAGTATATATTAACGGATAAACTACAGAGTGAAAAGATACAAAAAAGCCAATGAACAAATTTCCAAACTATTTGGCAAGAATAGAGTGTAGAGTCCACTGGTGAGAGATAGGTTAAATTTGAATTTTAGAGGGAGTAATACACATGCCATAATAAGGTAACAATTGGAAATAATGACAAAGAATTGCACTTTATGCTGTAGTCCAGCAATATCAAAGTTCTTCATACATTTTAACCATAGGGTATTTATTTGAAAAACATCTCTAACTACTTACTCTCCTTTCTAGGAAAAAAAAGACTGGGGATTAGGTTGAGAATAAAGAAAACTGAGCATAAATAAGGTCAGGGATGGGTATAGTGATACATGCCTGCAATCCTAGCACTCTGAAGTTAAGGGAGGAAGTTTGTAAGTTAAAGGATAGAATGGTTAGAGGATAGACTGGTTAACTATGTAGATCCTGTCACAAATAATAAAACTACTAGGAAACAAACCAAACAAAACAACACCTGAAAAAGTAGAGGACCCAGACTATAAAAAGGAAGGGAGGGAGTGCTTGGTTTATGGACATATATTGTAGGCAGGGGCCTCATAATCAGAAACACATACAATAGAGACTTTGTTCTACAGAATTTCTTTGTTCGTAGTCCTATAGACCAGAGAACTTCTTTCTTTTTTTGTTCTCTTTGATGATTTTTTTCTTTTTTTATTGTCAGAATAATGTATAGAGGTGTAACAGTTACATTCACTAGGTAGTAGGTGCATTACTTCTCGCACATTGATACCCCTTCTCATGTTTTTGTCCCCATTTCCCTCACTCTGTCCCTCCCAATCATCTTATTTTCCCCCAGTCCTTTCCCTATTTCAAAGAAACAAATAAACATATATACAGTATACCAGGTAAGAAAGTCATATGCAGTAACCACATGAGATTAACCACAAGGGCAAAAAAAGGAAGAGAAATAGCATAGTATATTAAGAACAATTACACAAGACAAAACTCTTTTTGCTGTTTTATAATTATCTTAGGTATTTATCCAGTGGAGTTGCCACATACCAAAGAAGTTTATGAATACAGTATTCTCATCCCTTCCAGTATTCTCATCCATCCATCACCTTCCATCACTCTTGTCAGTTCTGTCCAATATATTTTGGATTTTTATTGCATTTCCCTCCTATTCTCCTCTTTTCTTGTTCTTTAGAATTTCCTAATTCCTTCAAACAAGGAATTCCAGGTTTTCATTTTTGCATTGGCTTTGCAGATTTTCCGGTAGTTAGTTTGAACTTTCAGAGTTGTTAACAATTGATAAAAAGGTAGTGGGGAAAGTGAATCGTGGTTAATGCTAAGCCATTCTGTAGTACTGTTACTAGTGCAGAAAAGAGTTATTGAATTCAGTTACAGAGTACAGTCAATGAAAAGAGCTGGATATTGACTTATAGACATCAGCTACAATGTCAGGTCAAACTTTTCAGAAAACCACATCCTGAAGGTACTGAGAATTTTAAAAGAAAGAGCTTCTTTAGGCAATATTGATTAATAATAAAGATCTAAGTTATACAACAGAGATGAGATGACAAAGAGTAAATATGGTATAAATATCCGAGAAACTTTCTTTGGGCTAACATTGTAAGTGATCCAGACTAATATTTGCTGATAAATGTCGTTTTACCAATTAGTAGGTTTATAATTAGTGTAAAAACATTGATTATTCTTTTTGAAGAGATAAAAAATTTAATGACTTAGCTGGTCTCCAGTGATTCATGCCTGTAATTATAGCTATGCAGGACACTAAGATATGAGGATCATGGTTCAAAGCCTGCCGGGGCAAGGAAAACCAATTAACCACTAGAAAACTGGAAGTGGCTCTGTGGCTCAAAGTAGGAGAGTACTAGCCTTGAGCAGAGAGCTCAGGGATGATACGCAGGCTCAGTGTTGAAGCCTCATGACATTAGATAGATAGATAGATGATAGATAGATATATAGATAGATAGATAGATAGATAGACAGATAGATAGATAAGATAGATAGATATAAATATATATTTATGTGGTGATTTTTCAGTTTAAAAATTCAAAATACAACTGATGTGGGGTGCCCATGGCTCACAACTCCAATCTCAGCTACTCAGCATGTATGAGATCTCAAGATCAGTTTGAAGCTAGGCCAGGCAAGAAAGTCCATGGACTCTTATCTCCAATTAAGCACCAAAAAAGCCAGAAGTGAGTTGTGGTTCAAGTGTTAAAGCATTAGCCTTCAGTAAAAAAGTAGGAACAGCATACAGGCCCTGAGTTCAAGCCCCAGGACCAGCATTCCTTCATCCCTCACCCCACTCCATGAACTAGAAAACTGAATTTTGATACTAGTATTTTATTTGAGAATGGTTGTTTTTAGAGATTTTTTGGGTGTGTGTGTATGAATGAAAGGACCCAAGAAAAATTGTTTTCTGACTCTAAAAGAAAATTGTGTGTGTGTGTGTGTGTGTGTGTGTGTGTGTGTGTGTGTGTGTTTGTGGTTTGTGTGATATGTGATATAACACTTTTGGAATGCATTTGGATTAAATAGTGAATTTATGTTTTTGGTTCTCCTCTGATAGACCTGCTAAAATTACTACAACAAATTACAATTTTAGATTAGATTTTGATAGTTGCTATCCCAGAGTAGAACTTTAATACAGATTTTGAGAAAAACAAACTCAATTTCAAGAACAAAATGACTTAAAATTTAAACAATTTTTTACTTATAGCTCAAAAATTTGGGAAATAATGAAATTGTTAATTCAATAAATTGTTCTTTTTCTCCCTATGATTAGCAATTAGTCTTTTCCACATCTTGCTCATTGCAATCAATTTTCAGACTATAACTGAGATTATAAAACTTGTATCTCTCTGAGTTCCATGGCTGTTTCTTTCAATTATTTGAAAAACTTATTTTCTCAGAATTATTGAAATATTTCTAGAGATTTTAAATGTTGATTGTTTATAGCTACAATAGAGTAGAATATTAAATGAAATTTTCCAAATAAATCTTACGCCTTTCATATCGCATAGGAAATGTATGCAGTGCATTTACTTTGGGAAAATGAAATTTCTTCACTTTTGAATGTTTCTATTCTACTCCCTTGAGCAGTATACTAACCTAAACTGACATATCTAGTTACAGTTACAGCTACTCATAGATTATGCTAAACATGATGACTACTATCAGGAAAATTAATGAACTAGTCAAATTTTGTCAGTATTCAATATCCACTATCGACAAAAGAGCATTCCATATTTGAACACGGAGATCTGGTATGCAGAAAATATAAACCCAATCCTGTGCAAGAAGCCTTAATAGTCTTCAATTCAGTATTCTGAGTTTCTTCATTTTCCAAAGCATAGATATAGGATATAGATAGATATCTAAGTATGTAGGTGATATAGATCCATTGCTGTATATAGAGATAGATAGATCTTATCCACATTAAAAGAATGTTACAGTGATAATGAAGATGTTATAAAATGAATTGCATATATGGTACACAATGTGATGTGATGTATCATTTTATATACCATATGCAAAATAGTGACAATAAAAATATTTGGTGTTTTTTGCCTTCTCTTGCATTAAAATAAATTTGCAATTTAAAATAGTTATCATGCTAATATTTTCACAATAAAGTCTATTTTAGGTCTTTCTAGAGTTATTAAGATCTAGGATTATAGTGAAGTTATAGCTCCGAGAGGCTATGTTCTTGCTAATGACCAACAAAATAAAGATTAAGGGTGCAACTCTTCCTTATTATTTTCTTAAGTTGAATGAAAATTTTTAATGATTCTTTTTACATCAGTAAATGACAATAAGAAACAACAGCAAAACCAACTCACCAGAAATGGGTGGTTGTAGAAAAGTGAGGAATACAAAAATTGCATAACCAGCTGGGCACGGTGGCTCATTCCTGTAATCCTCAAGAGGCTGAGATCTGAGGATTAAGGTTCAAAGCCAGACAAGACAACCTAGGACTCTTATCTCCAATTAACCTCGAGAAAACCAGAAGTGGGGCTTGGCTCAAGGGTAAGGTGGTAGCTTTGAGCTTAAGAGCTTAGGGACAATGCCCAGGCCCAAGGGTAGCATGGTAGCCTTTGAGCTGAGGCGCTCAGGGACAGCTCCCAGGCTGAGTTCAAGTCCCATGACCCACAAAAAAAAAGTGCTTAACATACTCTCTTGTAGCAGATGCTAACTTTGTAACAAGACACCAGGTATTGACAGATATAGATTATATCAAGGTGCATCTCTACATGAATGCCCCTTGGTGGAAGTAATTATCTTGATCCACCTTCTTGCCACTGTATAGTTTGGGTACATATCAGATGTACACACAGAACATTTCTTGAGTATTCATTAATGCCAGGTGTGGAGCTTATCATGAAATCTGTTTGTATAGTTTGCTATAGAATTTTAGAGCTTGTATCACAGATTAAATTCAGAAAGTCACGTGAAGATGTCTCAGAAGCATTGCTTTCCAGAAAACACTTCAGTGAAAAAAAATAAAAAGCACAAGTACAGTCAGTCTGCTTCAGATTAATACAAACAAAAACCCAAAAGCAGTAAAAATAAAGAAAATTCTGATAATGTAACACAGAAATCACATTTATGAAAGAATGTTTGACCTAGGTAAAATGGAAGGAAGATATGTATCAGTATAAAAATACAAAGGCATGTGGATTAAATTACCAAAATATCTGTTCATTTTTCTCTGTGTGTGTGTTGTTTTATTCTTTGTGAGAGATCTAATCTAAAAATAGATAAGATTAACCATAAAGATATATTTGACCTTCACTTGAGTTGGGTATCATGGGAGCTACATAAAGGATTTCCTTTCAACCCTGACCCTGACAATGTGGCCGTTGAGTACTATGGAACCAGATGGACAAAATCAGACAGATTGGATGCTATTTATATGACCATGGAGATTGTTGTCATTAACAAGGACTTTATAGCCTAAATAATGGTATTCCCTGGCCTTGTTGAAATAAGTGACAGATAATTTTATAGGAAAGAAACATTGTCCTATTTGCAACAGTTCATAAAATGAACAAACAGGATTGAAAGTGAAAAGGCTTCATGTTTTCAGGTCCACTTTGATATTGTTTTTTCCCAGTACTGGCACTTGAACTCAGGGCGTGGGCACTGCCATTGAAGGCATTTTTGCTCAGGGCTAAAGCTCTAGCATTTGAACCACAGCAATGCAGGATTTTGTACATGCTAGGCAAGCACTCTACCACTAGGCCACACTCCCAACACTCCCAGCTCTCACTTTGACATCTTTTTTTTTCTGTCTTTTTTTAATATATATATATTTTATTGTAATTAACAGAAGGGTTACATTATATTCACCAGATAGAAGGTGCATTACTTCACATACATTGATACCCTTTCTCATGTCTTGGTCTCTATTTCCCTTCCCCCACCCTGGCCCCTCATCTTGTTTTCCTCCCTTCCCTATCCAACATCAAATAACCAAATACGCATCTATACAATATATCGGATAACTAGGACATCTTTATGATGCTTGCTTTGAATTACTTCAAAGACATGCTGCATTATTTTTAAAGAGTGATTAGGAGGATAAGACACTCTGATTTCATTAACACTGAATTTTGTAATTTCTCTCAAACTATTTCAGGACTTCATGATACTTCTATGCCTCTAGTTAGGACTTCTGTTTTCATAAGATATTATATAAACTTAAATTGTATTTCACTTTTTCTCTATTTAAGTTACTTTCTGATTTTCTAGTCAGTTCAGGGTTCATGTCATTCTGTGTCCAAGAGCTCTTCAGTTACTCTAGCTCTTCCATTGTTTGTTTTCTGCTCAATGTATTTTTCATGTTTATCTTAACAATGTATACTAAATCTTATACATGCTGACTGGACTAATGAATTCCAATAGATATTGGAGCTATGCTAGTAGGAAACCTTTTGAAATGACTATTAGAAGGCATGTTATACAGTCATTTAATTACAAGTTGTTTTTAATTACAATGTTATATATAATTTAGATTAAAATTATAAATCCTACTAGTATTTGCAAAACATTTTAACATGCCTAAAGGTGTGAACTCTACCACATATTAATTGGGAAACTGAACTGATGAATTATAAAAATTAGGCATATCTGTGTGAATTCAGGAGGAAATGTAAGTATAGTATTGTATGGGTTTTGGAAATAGCACTTTGAGTGGCTGATATACTGCATAGCTAGAAATACAAGGATTAAATAAAGCCACGGAGTATAGGCTATTATGACAGAATTTACTTCTGATCATTAGTATAGATTGTATCAAATGATGAACATATTACTTAGGTTATCTATTCCTTATTATGATGCACATTGTAACCACCATATATAGAATATCAATCCTCATCTTGAATGGCCCTGAAAGGATATTATTAGCTAT
Source organism: Megascapheus bottae (assembly GCF_031878675.1). Taxonomy (NCBI): domain Eukaryota; kingdom Metazoa; phylum Chordata; class Mammalia; order Rodentia; family Geomyidae; genus Megascapheus; species Megascapheus bottae. The sequence goes on from NC_143519.1 coordinate 13,875,343, forward strand.
TTGCTGAACCTTTGCATTACTATTACCTTTCACATAAATTAGTTTCATATAAGGTTTTAAGAGTAGTTGAAATATAAGAGATAGAAGAAGAGCTTGAACCCTCTGCAGATGTCAGGGTCGATCCAGAGCCAATGGTTCATCTCATTTCTCCAAGGAATGAGTCAGCTGAATTGTAATGCATTGCTGAGCCTAGAGAAATCCATCAGGGTCTGCCACTTTGATACTTAGAAGTACAGTTGCAGGAAGAAATATTGAATCCTGATTGCAATGACTTTATTTGGTAGGTTCTGATAAAGGATATATGGAGAAATATATTAAGGTATGTTATCCTAGCACATATATGTATTTCTCTTTAAAAAATATGATTTTCTAATTACTATTCTTGTTCTTAAATATGTATTAGAAAGAATAGACACCCAAGTCATTATTTCTCATAGGAAATATAATAGACAATCTTTAAGGAACATTTTAACTTTGCTGGAAACTGGCTAAAAGTAGCTTTATCATTCATTGCTATTTATTTATGGGAAAAGAGGCCTTAATACACTTTTGGTGGCAATGTCAACTAATGTAGCCACTATAGAAATCTGTACAGATTCCATAAAATCCAAAATAGAAGTATCTTTTTGTCAGATAGTATTTATTTTGAAATATTTTTCTTTTTTTATTTACATATATTTTTATTGTAATTATTAGAAGGGTTACATTATATGCACCAGATAAAAGGTGCATCACTTCACAAACATTGATACCCTTTCTCATGTTTTGGTCCCCATTTCCCTCCCCCCACTCCCACCCCTCATCTTGTTTTCCCCCCTTCACTATCCTATTTCAAATAACCAAATAAACATCTATACAATATATCAGATAACAAGGTAAGGTACTGTAGCAATATGAGATAACCAAAGGACAGCAAAAGAGATGAGAAATAACATAGTTCATAAGGACACAGAAGTATCTTGTGACTCACATTTCCTATTTCTAGATATATATTGGGAGGAGTCAAAAATAAGTACACAGTTCAGATACCTCTTTATCCCTGTTTATTGTAATGCTATTTACAATAGTCAAGTCAGGTTTTCAACCTTGATGCTCATGAATGAAACCCTACACAAATAAAAAATGTGGTATATAAACATAATGTTATAATTGCCAAGAAGAACACAATGATGTCATTTGCAGGAAAAGAAAAAAACTGTATATAATTGTATTAAAATAAACCAGCCTCAGGAAGAAAATTCTGTATTTTTCTACCAAATGTAAGATTAATTTTAAAAAAAAAGCTCTGCAAGTAGAATGGGAATTATTTGGAAAGAGAAAGGGACTCATGGAATTAGGATGGGGTACCAGGTAGGGTCATGAAGGAATAAGCTCAAAGTACATTAGATACATAGGGGAAAATATTACAATGACACCACTTTAAAATCAAATATATCTGGCTAATTTTAAGAGCAAGTTGAGTTTATCTTGTAAGCACACTTTGTTATGGGAAATGCATAAAATAAGGTATCATTTTGTTATTTTGTGACTTCCTCATGTCCTTTGATAAAAGATGAAGTAAAACCAAGTGTTGATGGCTTATTCTTGTAATGCTCCCTACTTGGAAAGCTGATAATAGAAGGATCATGGTGTGAGGCTAGTAGGGGAGCCCACGAGAACCTGTAATCAACCCATCCTTTGTCTCAGCAGGGTGCACTTGTCATAAGTTCCATAGGTAGATGAGATCAAGAGGTTCATGGTTCCATGACTGCCCAGGCAGAAAACTATGAAAGACTCTAATTCATCATAAGAAACTGGCTAGGGTTGTGCATACCTCTCATCCCACACAAAAACTAAAATAGGCTGGTCGCTATCTTGGTATACATTCATGTAGGAAGCAAGAACTTATTTTAAAATTGAGGAGAACAAAAAGGGGCCTAGAAACATGGCACAGCAGTACAGTACTTTCAGGACCAACAAAAGCTCAAATAAATTATATATCAACATGGTATTCATTGTAAGTACCAAAATAAACAAAGCCTAAGACAATAGAAAGGTACATTTACAGAAAAGTTAATGTCTTCCTCTTGTGTCAATCTAAATTGTTTAATATAGTACTTCACATTCTTCATTAAGTCCCTTAAGAAGGGAAAGGAAGAAATTTCTGAAAAGATATTTTCCCTTGCAAAATAATCAGTTAAGATTTAAGTTTTTCTACATGCCCCTTTTTAAATTACTGTTCACTATATGTTACATTATAAACTAGATTTTAATTTACTCAGAATAAAGTGTGTCCATAAGTAATTAGCAAATTGTTAAAAAAGATAATTATAAACAGATAACAGAAAAAATTTAAAGTGTAATGCTGTTCGATGGATCATAGTTCATTGTATATAAAAATCCATTAGCTTCATTTGTATACATAGTTACATGACTAATTATGTTGAAAATATAGTAGCACTCAAGCATACGTTTAAGGGGGCCTTCTTTTGCTGAAAATTGGAGGTCATGTGTTAAGTTTAAAAACATCTTTACATGCTTTAGATGGTATTTTTAAAGGTGAAAGTGCTAATTTGTAGAACCACTTATCTTAGTCAGAAGAATCTATTATCAAGCTTTGAAAAGCATATGATTCCACCTTGTAGGACAATCCCATTAGAAATCATTTAAGCCTCTGGAGGTTTGTCAAGTGTTAGATTTGGATTTGATTATTCCTAACAATGAAACCAATTCCTAAGCCATCCTTATTCTCACAAATAGCACATCCTCATCCCCCCAAACCTTTGCATTTCAGCCTTGTCTCTTGTAGTTGTACCTTAATTTTCTTTCACATATTTTATATATATATATATATATACTGGACTTTATGATTTTATTTGGTAATAAAAGCATGTCTTTTCATTCTCACCTAACAAACCAATGACAAAGCCCACTGCGTGAGACTATAGTTGTTAGTTGTCAATTTCAGTTTTGTATTTCTCTGGCCAAACACTGTATATGCTATTCTTAATATTTTAAATGGCACCTATGAAGATCAACTAAGCTCGTCTAGTGGCCAAGTCTATTTAATCGATTCCATCCTTCTCAGTTGGATCTTTCTATCATTGGACTATATTGACTTTTTTCGGGGTGGGAATAGGGCTTGGATCTTCTTTATTTTTTCATAAAAGCAAAATCACTTAGCGTTATCTATTTTCTCCATAGCTCTTTTCTTCCTTGATAAAGCATTCAGTTATAAGGTTCAGGCCTCTCCTCTCTTTTTCTTCCACCTGCTTTCTAGAGGGACATGTATATACTCCTCTCTACTCCTCCCTCTCAACCTTCCCAATACAGTACCAGCCTCTTTATCACAATTTTCATCTGGGGCACGCTCACACCTGTAATCCCTGCTACTTCAGAAGGCTGAGATCTTAGGATCATGTTTCAAAGCCAGCCCTGGTACTAAAGTCCATGAGACTCTTTTCTCCAATTAACCACCAGAAAACCGGAAGATGCCCTGTGGCTCAAGTGGTACATCCTTGAGCTGAAGAATTTAGGGACAGTGCCCAGGCCCTGAGTTCAAATCCAACAACCAACAAAAACGTTCTGTCTGGCCTTTCTGGTTGATGTTGCCATGTGACTTGTAAAAGCTACTCAAATGAATACTAATTACAGTTTTTCAAACCAGTCACCTTCTGATTCATGGGGTTTCTTAAGCTGGAAACATCAGTCATCTCAGGAGACAGACCTAATTGAAAGCATGTATCAAATATTCTTGTGTACAGCTCTAGCTGCTGACATATACATGTTGCCCAGCAAATGTGTTCAATAACTTTTCCTTTTCCTTTGCTTCTCACATTCAACCTATTGATTTCACTTGGTTATTCTTGAATGTACTATGTATGTGAACAAAACAACAATCACCCCTATCAAAGAGCTAGTACTCTTCTTTCAAATAATATTGAATACATACTTAATCCTTTTAGAACTCTGTATAGATTAGAAAATTTACAATTCTAATCCAGAAGCTTCCCATTTTCTCCGTTTATCAGGCCTTTGGATCTTAGTTCCATCTACAATAAGGAACCCTGATCTTCAGCGGGGACTGTCAGCTGAACTCCAGTATTACTCTAAGATTATTTGAACATTCACCCTACAAAATTACACATATTTACATCTCCATGTAGTAACTGAGAATTGGAAAAGAAAATGAGTCCAGAATGGCCTTTTGATCTCATTTGGCCAAATTAAAATGATCAGAAGTGTTTCTCCTTATGACAGGTCAACTTTCTACTTCCCTCAGGAACATCTGTGGCAATTTCTTTCCACACAATTTTTAAATATAATTTTCTTATTTTTCCTCAAGTTTTAAATATGTATCTTCATTTTCCACTTAAAATGAATAATTTTCAGACATTTATCTGTCTGAAATTTGTCCTGACTCTACACATAAATTCCTGATATTTATGCTTTACCATTGGAATGATAAAGCCACTTGGGATGTAACAAGTTAATATTTATAACAGAAATTATTCAACATTTTATTCAATTCCACCAAAAGTTCAATAATATCTTTCTTCTATCTTCTCTTAGTGATGCGCTTTATTTCCTCAGACAACGACATACCCCAGAAATTCATGATATCTGCCACTTTTGCTAACCATCAACTTTGTTTTAAGCCATTGATAGCTCAGTTAACTTCATTAAGTCTCTCTCAAGTTCATTCTGCTCTATTTTACTCTGCTGAGTGATATTATTTTATCTATTTACAATTCCTTATCTTGCCCCATGGCCGCCTGCTTTTTACCTTGCTTGCTCTGACCTGAGTCAAAAACATTTCTGATTGTAACATCTCTGCTTCTGCAGTTCAACCTTACCATCACCAGGGGCTCTTAAATGTCATTTTCTATTTTCTAACACCCTCTCATTCTAGATCAAGGCTAATAATAATAATACTTCTCTAGAATCTTCATTCCATCTCTCTATATCTATGTGTTATATATGTGCTATTTTAAGCTACTCCTCATTAATGTGTAGTCAAGTATATATTAGAGTTATTGTCTAGTGTGTTCGTCATTCTTCGTGAAAAATATTTACAACTGCAAATAATTTCAATTTTTATATCTAATCATTAAGGTCTTTTGCTAGGGCTAAATGATTATGTTTTCAAACCATAAATAAGTAAACTGTAACTTTTTTTGGTAGAACTGGGACTTAAACCCAAAGCTTAGTCTCTTCCATGCTACTCAAGTACTCTACCTATAGAGTCATGCCTGGTCATTTTTTAAATTGTATTTTATTTTTGAGCTTAAGTCTCTCTAGCTGTGGTTGGACCAGCCTTTAATGTACAAATTCCTGAAAAAAATTCAACAAAAGTTTAACAAAATAAAATACCAGAAAGCAGGTATTTGAAAGGAGTGGGATGGAGTCAAGGGGAATGGAGTAGATGAATGAAGAGGGATAAAATCCAGACACACATCCAATTTGTATGGTACAAAATTAAAAATAAAAATAAGGAGTGGGTAGAAGAATGGGTTGAAAAGTATGACATTGGTCTAGATACATTATATTCATAAGCTGTTTTGTTAAATGATAATTCTTTTGTATAATTATTCAAAGAATAAAAGATTAAAATCATTTTGAGAAATACATTAAAATAATGATTGTAAATAATTTACTTGTATTTTGTTTATCATTAGCGCCCACATAGATCTTGAAATTGGTACATAGATAGACATAGACATAAGATACATTCTTGTTTGATTTAGTTCATATTAGTTTTTATCCTTAAACTACTTTATGTAGGGTGTCTACATTATAATCTCATATCTACTTGTTTCCCATTCTATAATTCCAGTTGGATATTAACTTTTACATTTATGATGTTCAGAAGGGGCATCTTTGGCTGGTTCTTTTTTGTTTTTGGCAGATTGCTAGTGCTTTGCATATAACATGCCTACAGAAATATGTTCATTTTGATTCCATCATAGTTTCAAGCAATCATTTTAGTTTGATATTTTTAATTTTCTTTATTTGTCTTAAGAATATTTCACTTCATTCTGTACACTCCTACCAGCCAAATGTTGTATTTATTTAGTGAGTCTAAGACTATTTGTGTTTTATTTTCCCTTTTAAATTATATATCTTAAGTTCAAGTACCACATAGCTAAGTGTGCTATCCTTACTGTCTTTAGCTCTGGAAATTGAACAATTATTTGTTCCCAATTATTCTTTTTTTCTGTTACCACCAGCTGTATGCTTACTTATAATTATCGCTTTATGAACATCTCTTTCTATTTAGTAATTCCTTGGAATCCACTAAAGAATAAGATTGGTTGTGTTTTGCTCATGTTACACTGACTGGTTAGTTGTCTCATTCTAGGGGACTATCACTTCTCCTTCCACAAAGATATGGCCTTCTGTTATGACATCCTGAAGGAACTGAATCCTTTCCCTGTACAGACCACTGCATCACTTGTTCTGCATCCTGAATTGACTGATGTTCTTCCGATGACATGCTATTGGTGACAACTCAATTCAGCACATTGTATATATCCTATTATCCTTAGTGATTTCCTCAGATTCAAATCCAGTTTTCCAAGTTATTCTCCATTCCATTAAAATAATCCATATTTACTTTCTTTTTTCAGTGATAAAATATCCTCCCATTTCTCTTCTCAAGTAATTCCATTTATCTAAAAACTCTTATTGGAATGTTTTTCTAGTAGATAAGTCATATTCAACTGTGTGTGTGTATATATATATATATATACCTAATTTTCATAATCCATTCATACCCACTGAGGGGTATGTAGGGTAATTCCATACCATGGGTATGGTGAATAGTGCTGCAATAAACATAGTTGTGCTGGTGGCTTTAGTATACCCTGGTTTGTAATATTTTGGGTAGAGGTTTAAAAGTTGAATTGCTTGCTTGGCCTTAGTAGCAAATTGGTTCTCCCAGAGGATATTTATTTTAAAAGAAATCCCATAAAAAGAAGATATTCACATGGTTTATTTACTCCCAAATATATGTGTTTAAATTTCACCCACACTGTGCCACTGAATGCTATTTTATCAAGTCACAAATGAATCCATGCATTAATAGAATCCAGTTATCCTCTCTTTTACATGAGTTCTTGATAGCATTTAGAATCCACTCTATTTTGAAATTGTCATTTTGTTATATTGCATAACAGTAATTTTCTTACTTATTTATCAAGATATGGGAGTTTTCTGTTTCTCAGTATCTGTTATGGACTTCTCTTCCTGAAGCCATTCTTTAAGTATAAGGGTTAGGGCAGTTAAATGTTCTGTGTGAATGTTAAAATACTCTTCTAGCTGCAATAGTATTTATACTCATTCACAGGCTATAAAACTCAAAGCTTCAACTCTATAAAATGTGATATAGAAACAAAAGCCATATAATGAGTGATTGTTGTCCTTAATGTAGTATGTTATCTCTCATCTCTTTTGCTGTTCCTTGGTTATCTCATATTGTTACAGTATTTCATCTTGTTATTTGATATATTGTATATATGTTTGATTGGCTATTTGAAATTGGATACTGAAGGGGGGAAAACAACATGAGTGGTAGGGGGCGGGGAGGAGGGAAATGGGGACCATGACATGAGAAAGGGTATCAATGTATGTGAAATAATGCACCTTCTATGTGGTGAATTTAATGTAACCCTTCTATTAATTACAATAAAAATATATGAAAAAAATGTGATACGGAATTTTTTAAAAATAAAAAACCCAGGGTTTAAACACTAACTAATCTCACAGAAGAAAGGGATACTTATTTATTGTCATGAAAAACAGAACTCCCTGAACAAAAAATTCAAATCTGGGTCATATTTCCTTCAACACTAATAACAACCAGATGTTCAATAAAGGCAATTTAATCAACCCCTTCACAATCCATATCAATTAGCAATAAAAATATTGTGTCTAAAGGATCTCTTAAATTCAGCTCATTAATGGTTCCTATAATTTTAGCAAATACTAAATGTTAATATTAAATTCTGTTCCCAGGTTACTTTGATATAAATTAAAACTCCTAAATATTTGGAATGTAGTCAATCAAACATATTTCTTTACAAGTCTCATGTTCATTTTTTTCATATATTTTTATTTTAATTAATAGAAGGGTTACATTATATTCACCAGATAGAAGGTGCATTATTTTACAAACGTTGATACCCTTTCTCATGTTTTGGTACTCATTTCCCTCTCCCCACCACTGCCCCTCACTTTGTTTTCCCCCATTTCATATCCTATTTCAAATAATCAAATAATTGTTGTCCTTAAAGTATGATGTTATCTCTCATCTCTTTTGCTGTCCCTTGGTTATCTCATATTGTTACAGTATTTTACCTTGTTATCTGATATATTATCTCATGTTCATTTTATCAAAGGGGCATGATGCTCTCTCAATTGCTTGTTTCTATGAGCATAAGTTCTCACAAATACAGTCATAAATCTGGTTGAATGACCAAGATATTATTTCAGAATGTTCTTTTTCATTTCTTTGTAATCAATGCTCCAAGCTGACCTTTAAAAATATATGTATATATTTTTCCATAGTTTTCCCCATACTTCAATTTTCTATTTGGATATTTCTAATGTCTACTTTTCTTTACAATCTATATCCAACAGAATGTCAATACTTTTCAAAATATTCCTATGAGTGAGTTTTGTTCTTTTTGTCTGTAATGGAATCAGTTTTTTTCTTTGACATAAACTTTCTGAGTATTTCTAACATTATTTTAGGTATTTCATACCTTTTGAGAAATCTTCCATAGAAATCATATCTTTTAATCCTACCCTTTCCACATTGTCAAAATACATTTATTTCAATATGTAAAGCAATCATATTCTTGTCTTGATTCAATGCCTAAATCGATAAAATAGTCATAATGAAAATAGGAAACTTTAACATTATTATCTGCTTTTGTGTAAATTTTAATCGACAATTAAATATATATAAAGATAATATTGGTAGTTAGAACACAGTATATATACTTAATATGTTCACCTTGAAGAATAATGCATTAAATTCTTTTTGGTAGAAATGCAGCTCGACCCCATTTAGCTTAACCAAGTATAACCCGGAAAAGGTATTTAATGTCTCTGGATCCCAGTTTCATCACTTCAAATAAGGATCTTGATAGCTTTAGCAATTTCTTTTAGCTTTAACTTTCTATCACACTCCAGACATATTATCTTCAAGATATTAACCTCGCATGTTCAACAACTTGTACAGTAAGAAATGTAAGTTAAATGATGATATTAAATTACTATTCTTTTCTAACACCATAAAACATAAAAAAATTATGCAGTTTTGTGAAAGAAATGTTTGTCTTGATTAGAGGCCATTTCCCTTATATTATCTAAAGATTTATTTTTCTCTTTCTCATGTTAGGTTGAGTTCTCTCCCCCCACACCCTTTCCAGTCTAGACTATCTTAACTAATGAAAACATTTTTCTAGTAAACTTCTAGAAAAGTAGAAAACATTTTATTATCATTTCTTCTGTTGTATCTATCAAGAAACAGTGACTTCAAACAGGTTTTTATGGTGATCTAAACTGTTTAAATCTCTAAATACATATTCTATGCATACACATTAACTATACTCTGCCCAATGGAAGTAATCCTGCATTTACTTGGCTTTAATAGAATACTCAGTGGTACCACATTGAGCTGTATCGAACACTGTGTCATTAAATACTAATTTTAATTTGACTGTACCTGATCATAATTAGAAATTTGTTAGAACTATTTTTTTAAACATTTCTTCAAGAAACTCAGTTTTAGCCGGGCGAGGTGGCTCATGCCTGTAATTCTAACTACTCAGGAGGCTCCAGCCAGGGCACAAAAAGACCTGAGACTCTTATTTTTAGTTAATCTCTAGAAAATGGGAAATAGGGCTTGGCTCAAGGGTAGGGCAGTCGCCTTGAGCTGAAGAGCTCAAGGATAGGGTGCTAGCCTTAAGCTGAGAAGCTCAGGGACAGCACCTCAGGCCAAGTTCAAGCCCCATGACCCACAAAAGAAAAAAAAGAAACTCAGTTTTGTTTTATAAGTATAAATGCATAGTTTTATTTAAGAAATAATTGCAGATTTTAATAATCATAATTATTATGGTATATTTATATATGAACTATTTATACATAAACTTTTATAATGTTCTCATGGTTTTATTGTGAAAGATAAAAATATTCCACATATTAAAATTATATAAAGATGATATATATCAGAATAATACAATGCAAAATAACTGGTCCCAAGGGCTTCATCTCTTTTATCTAGAAGGTAATCTGTCCATACTCGATGCTATAACTCTTATTCTAAAAGATTTTCTTAATTAACTTTGAATAAGAGAGTAAGCCGGGCGTGGTGGCTCATGCCTGTAATTCTAGCTACTCAGGAGGCTGAGATCTGAGGATTGCGGTTCCAAGCCAGACCAGGCACTAAAAACCATGAGACTCTAATCTCCAATTAACTACCAGAAAACTTGAAGTAACACTGTGGCTCAAGGGGTAGGGTGGTAGCCTTGAGCTGAAGAGACCAGGGACAACACCCAGGCCCAGAGTTCAAGCCCCATGAATGACCAAAAAAAAAAATGTATAATTAAACTAAGAAAGTGTGTAAAAAAAAAGTGCAAAAGTCAGGAATGTGTACTTTTGTTTGTGACACAGACTCAGATACTCAGTGAAACTGACAGTACTTACCCTCATACTTTTCAGATTCTATTTTCAAGCATGCTTTCATGTTTCATTTTTACTGCATTATTTCAACTTTTCCCCCCATAATATTGAGAAAATGAACATCTCTATATCTTGGGTTAAAGGAATTTGAAGCATATGGTTGACTTTACACATGATTAATGTTTTCCTGCCAATTCATTGAAGAACAAATTACATTCATTAAAAGTATTCTCTTTTATAAATTATTAATTGTTCCTCATAACTCATAATCTGTTGTTAATAATAAATTGATTGTCTTTCTTAAACTTAATCCTGAGATCTACCACAGACTGCATGAGCAATTAATCATAAAAGCTCTTTCGGATTTTTACTTCATCTCCAATTCTTACCTTGAACTTGCCTTGGCCCTAAATTACAACCTAAGCGCTGATTTATGATTTCTCAGGTGAGATCACCTACCATATCTGAGGATGCTCAGCATGACATGTGGCTATCAGGAGGCAGAGGGTTCCATGGAGATGTCCTCTGACAACCCTAGCAGAGGCTAGCAATCAGCCGCTAGCTCCAGGTAAGGAAGAGGCATCATAGAATATGTCAGCTGCCTTGTGAAGGAGGACTGACTGGCACAGTGATAAACATTGTAAAATGTTAATGCCACTAAAATATAATTACCACACGATGTTTAGCCAATTATCCCCCCCACTACCATAAAAGATCTGGATTTGCTGTCATTCCCCTGTAGAGAAATAATTTTTTCTTACGTTGAAGGAATAAGAAGTGTACTACTGATGTTACCACGATTAAGTCTTTTCTGTCAACTCATTCATGAAGTACAAATTATATTCATTAAAAGTATTCTTTCTTATAAATTATTTATTGCACTTTATAACTCATAATCTGTTGATAATAAATTGAATGGCGTTTTCTAACTTAATCCTGTATCTGCCACAGACTGCATCAGCCATTAATAATAAAGGCTTCTTTGGGTTATGTGGTTTTGTAAATTTTTCCTATCTCCAATCCATCCATCAATATTTAGGAGCATCTTTGTTTAGGTTTATTCAACATCTCCCAGATATTTTCCTTTCTGCTTCATTTTGAAATTAAAATATCTAACTTCTCTAAAGTGCCTTTGAGACTCCTCTTTTTCCATCTGGGTTGCAAATACTTTCTTCACTAAAAGACTTTTCTAAATTTCATGAATAACAAAATCTTATAAAAATAAAATCTGCAAGAGAAGAAATAAACTAACATCAACATGCTGCTAGAGGTTTTATTATGGAAAATACTTAAAACTATTATGTGGATGAAAGTGAGCTATAAGAATTTGTAGAATTTGGTCTGGAGTTTGGCCTAGTGGTAGAGTGCTTGCCTAGCATGCACAAAGACCCATGTTTGATTCCTCAGTACCACATACATAGAAAAACCGAAAGTGGTGCTATGGCTCAAGTGGTAGAGTGCTCAGGCCCTGAGTTCAAGACCCTGGATTGGCCAAAAAAAAAATGAATGAATTTAATTTGAAACTGTGTGGACTTGATAAGGTTTATGTTGTTGGGATAGGTCAAGAGAAAAGAATATCCTAGACAGTAACAATTAAAAATAGAGATTTCTAGCTTTAGCATTCATGTGTTTATTTAAATTCTATCAGAAAATAACAGTGACATGAGGTACCATTAATTACCTAGGACTTTCTACAGGCTAGTGTTTTGATCAGATATGATTATTGCAATGGCTTAAGTACTTCACATAAAGCTAAACAGATATTCCAAACCATGAATTTTCCAGATAAGAAAATAAGGTTGAAACCATTAAGCAGCAACTTAAGATTGAAAGGCTACTACATACATTTAGGTTTAATACAGAGTTACTGCCGTGTCATGTCGACAAACTTCCTCTTCCCCACTAACAGTCACATAAGGAGTTCTTTCCTCAGAAAGGAGCCAGTGGCTTAAGCCTGTAATCCTAGCTCCTCAGGAGGCTGAGATCTACTGTTGTAGAATACTACAGCATAATTTCTAGGAAGTCTATGTCTAACCACGGTACAAAGATAATATTGGTTTAATATTCACTAATACAAATACAGCATGGTAGAGTATTGTTCATCCTTAAAATTTCATATAAACATATGTATTTGTATATGTTTTATCAGTACTTATGAGATATTTACCTATTCAAAGTGCTTTCTACTTTTGCCAGTACTTACACAGTACAGTTAGTTGGGAGTAAGTCTAGTAATTCTATTTACTAGTAAAATCCCTTATTTAATATCTGTACCCAAGTTCTTAATTACCCAAGGAGGAAGTCACAAAATCATACTGTTATCTATTATTATTTTTAACAGAATCTTAAATATGTCTTCACCAACAGACATCTCAGACCACGGGTCTCATGGGAATCTTCAGCTCATTCATGCAATTCTGTGTCCTGCTTTCAGAAAGTCACATTACCTTCAGTGTAATTCTCTTTTTCCTATCAGTCTGGCTGCCTCTGAATACACACGTATTGTGCCTTTCCTTCAGGTAACCCTGGATATTGGATTCCCAATTGCATTTCCCCTTAGAATCCCACCCTCACTCATCTTCACGGTGTTCTCGTATCATATTTGTTTTTCTCTAGTATTCTATAATCCTTCTAATATTTGTAGCCATTGGCACACAAAGGACCATCTGTAAATAGCATTACACTGAATGGTGGGGCTTCCACATAGAAATTCCTCTGATCGGATGCTTCCTACGATCGGCCTGCCCCACTATTTATAAATGCAATCACGTCTCTGTGTCATGGCCTTTCCATGTGTTATTTAACCAACTTGAAGTGATTTTCCTGTAGGAATGACTTTTCCCAATGTCATTTCTTCACAGAACTTTTCCTGCTCAACACTTCAGCTGAGGAAGCTCTGTCTTTACTTTTAAGCATTGGTTGTCCTTTCTTAATCGTAGCAGTCACTAGTATCTAGAAATGTTTCTGCACTATAGGAAGTAGTTAATAAATGTTTGCTGACTAAACTTTGTTATATGTATTTAAACTCTCTCTCTCTCTCTCTCTATATATATATATATATGATAATAAATGTATAGCTCCTCTAAAATGAGGGTCCCAGGCTATCAGTAGTACTAACCAACATAATTTTAGAAACTTTGTGTAATTTTCCTTATTTTTGCAGTACTAGGGATTTGAACACATAGATTTGTGTTTGCTACTTGAGTACTTTACAACCCAAGCCATGCCTCTGGCTCGTTTTTGCTTTGGTTGTTTTTGACATATGGCCTGGCATTATGATATGGAAAGCAAGGACTTTGATCTTCCAACTTACATTTCCTGAATATTTGGGATGGTAGGCCTGTACCAATGTGCCCTGCTTCTTACGGGGGGTGAAATAAGGTCTAGATAAATTATTATCCTATCTGGCCTAGAACTTTGATTTTTCTGATCTTTGCCTACCAAGGAGTTAAGAGTGCAGGTGTGATACACAATTCCTAGCTAGGTAATTCTTTTATGTATTATTTCCCATATTAGAAAATGTCACTATTTTTGCATGAAATAATTTTCACATTCATGTGTTTGACAAGCCATACAATTTTCTTAAAACAGTTTATACCTCTAATTTTAATGTTGTTTATTGTGAATGCCTTCTTTACTCTTATTACTTAGGATTCATTTTCTCTCACAGCTATAGACTCATTCATAATGTTTGTTACAACAGTTTACCAGCCATTTTCAGCAGGCTTTTTAGAAACACGGTTAAAAGCCACCATTTCTACTTTGGAGATTTTACTGAAATTTGATGATCTACCCAATTCAGTAATTCTCTAACTTTAATATGGAAGAAAATCACCATGGCAACAAGATTTACAAAAAATGTGATAAACATGTAGAACAGGCTCCACTCTCAATTAGGCTCAGATATTTATATTTTAGGTAAACAAAGAATATTCATGCTGGCAAGGTGATACAATAAATCTTAGCATTATTTAGGTGCATTTTCTTTGAAGAGTTTTCTTTATCAGTGAATGATGAATGAAGTTCAATAGTTTTCTCACAACTAAAGTGTTAAATTTTCCCCCTTTTCCTTGGTAAAATAATGTAAGTTTCATTATAAAATTTGGAATAAGTGATCAATTTAACCACAATCATAGGTAATTTATTAACTGAAGTACATGTTTTTAATAATTTTCTTTTTATTTTCTCCACTGAGAGAGCATTCAAGGAGATGCATATGCTAGGCCATTTTGTGAGTGTTTTATTTTGAGAGAGCAAATGTCTGACGTTTCCCAGGTTGGCCTAGGTCTCATGGTCATCTTGTCCTCACTCCTGGAGTAGCTGGGATTTCAAGTGTGTGTTCACACATGGTTCTTCATCTTTCCAAGCACAGCATAGCATTCATTCTGCCAATGATCAGCATAGGAAGTTGATAGAAAATGTCCCTTTACTTACAGAGTTGCTAAATCTCTTTATAATTTCATTCTTCATTGACAAAAACTTTATAAATCTATCATGTACAACACGTTCTGCTATATAAATGTTATATAAATTGCCAACTCAGGCAATAGGACTAATGCATTATCTTGGATATTTATTTTTTTGTGTTGAGAATAAGCAAAACTTTCTTAGAAGTTTTGAAGTATTTCCAGGCACAGTGGCTCAAGACTGTAATCCTAGCTACTCAGGAGGCTGAGATCTGAGGATCAAGGTTCAAAGCCAGCCTGGGCACAAAAGGACATTTGACTCTTATCTCCAATTAACTCTAGGGGGAAAAAAACAGGAAGTAGGGCTTGGCTCAAGGGTAGGGCGATATCCTTGAGCTGAAGAGCTCAGGGACAGCACTTAGGCCAAGTCCAAGCCCCATAACCGCCCCCCCCCCGGAAAAGAAAATTTTAAATATATAGTACATTAATTAAAGTTACAATGTTATAAAACATCTTTTGAACTTATTCCCAAATTTGAATCAATTGACCAATTCATTTCTAATTAATAATATGTCGACAATTCTTATGAAATATTTTTATATAAGTAAACTTAGTTTACTTTCTTTCTTCTTATGGCTTCTTTCCTCCTCCTCCTCCTCCTCCTCCTCCTCCTCCTCCTCCTCCTCCTCCTCCTCCTCTTCCTCGTTCTCCTCCTCCATCTCTTTTCTTTTTCTCTCATTCATCTCCTCCTGTTTTTTTTTTTTGAGTGAGGATTTTCCTTCACTCATACTGGCCTCAAACTCTTGATTTTATTGCCTTAACCTCCCAGGAGCAGGGATTACAGGCATGCACTATAATAAGTGGCTTACACATTCATTTCCTTAATTATATATCTAATGTTTAACTTTTCAGATGGGCACAATGAATATCTTTGCATATAAAATTCATACAGACAAAATGTAAAATTTTCTGAAGTGGTGCATAAGAAATAAATAAGAAATAGCTATAAAACAAAGATGCTTTCAATTTTCACCTCCATCTTACAGATTTCATTTATCTGTTAGCAAGATGAGTACCTGACTCTAAAAATGACCACATATAGTATGGTAGACACCATTTAATTTGCTGGGTTGGTAGAAATGAGAAAATTTGGAGAAAATGTTTTGTATTAAATCTTTATGTTTATATTTGAGGACCAAAATAAGAATAAGGCTATTTTGTCTTTTTTCTGATGAATACTCAAGAAACTATTTTGGGTGATAATGTTGAATACATTTTGGAGATAAGGCAAATAATGTTATAAATTGTCTGTAAAGAGTCACTTATTTCCAATTATTCTATCTTGGAAGCTGACTTAAATTTTGCACCTATTTAGCTGCAACAATACAAATATACTCAATTACCTTTTGGAAAACACTTATTCATTACTTAATTTTCTGTAAGTAGAATTTGTGAGCCACTAAGGAGCTGAAGCAAGGTGGATATCAGTCACTAATTGAGACACTTGGATCTATCTTGTACACATTTCTGAAAGGAGTTGCCTGGGATTGAATTCCCAGGTTAACAGAGTGCAAAGATGTATCTCACAAAAGGTATAAACCAATGGAATATTTAGGAAAAAAAAACCTATTTCCAGTGACATTCTAAGATGATTTCTTTAATGAATACCTCCTGAGGCTTCACCAGGCTTTTAAACACATGAAGTTTATTTCTGTTTGTAGACATTTTTCTCCAATTACTACCAGAGCCAATATAGAAATCTGATAGGTTTTCATTCAAATACTGTCAAACATCTTGCTCCTCTCTCATTCGCTGATCCTTCAAGGCAGAGAGCCACTCAAAAATTTATGTCAGAGCCAAAATAAAAGACTTATTTTTCTCCCATTGAGAGATTGTAGGTTTCTTTAAATTGGAAAATAAAAATCATATAATGAATCAGGTAGCGTTTGGGGGGTGAGTACCTGTTTTTTGTTCCTTATCAGTCAGCCACAGTACAATGGATATATAACCCATGTAGTCCTTACACTAAAACTATATAACCCACAATGATCTAGCCTTAATAATTTCCTTCCTAGGTTCCTCATTAGACACTAACCCACTCCATGTTCCAATAAATCCAATACAACCAGCATCTTATCTAATGTTGGAAATAATTGTTTCTGATTAGGAGATAGGTCTAGGTGAAACTATTCAATAGCTTTTATCTTTTCAAACTCTGATTTCACACTGTACCAATGGATATGCCCACAGGTAGCCAGGATCTTGGTGAGCACAAGTTAATGATCAGAAGAGCAGATTGCAGATTTCCACACAAAATCATTTGGGAGAATTTGTGGATCACTTTCTTGCATGATTTAACGAGTACATTCTCCTCTCCTACCTCTCTCTTTCCCTTCTCCCTTCTCTTACTCTTTCCCCACCTTCTTTTTCTCCCTCTTCCTCACCATTTTAAGAGATTTCTTATTGTTTAATTTGCTATAACTAGGTGGGCATGTAACTCCATTGCCCTGTAACATGTTATGACAGACGGGCTGCATGTATGTTTATGCTCTAATTTCCATAAATGTTAGGCCTATACCTGGTATTATTTGTGTCTGAATTCATACTTGTTTTGAAAATGTATTTTGTACTAAAATAAATAAAGCTTTCTATTAACAATGCATATAATGATATTTTAAAATCTAGTTCCCACCTAAGGTTTTATATATTTTATGAAAAGATTGAAAGATCCCTTCTATATGAGAAATATAAAAGAAAAGTTACTATGGGGATAGTAGTCTGAGATCATCCAGACATATGAACAAGTATACAGAAGGAATTCCATGGTGGAAGACTTTACTTCCCAGTTAGCAGAACTGCCTTAGGAAGGCTCAGAGTTGGGCAGATGGAGGGAAGGAAGCAGCATCAAAGGCCCTCATTCTGAACGTGTAAGTTCTATGTCCTGCTTCTGTAGACTGAAACAACTTAAAGTGAAGGCAACAAACTATAAAAAGCCTAGGAGGTACATGCATTTGGAAGGCAGAAGACAAAGGAAATGAGTTTAAGAAAGGTGAACTGGAAGCTTATCTTTCCTAGTGGATAGCTAGGAGTCATTGTCAAAAGTTGAACTGTAAAATATGAAGCTCGGCCTCATTCTTAGAACTGTGAGAGCAATCATAAGAAAGAAGCTACCTAAAAAAAATCGTTCATACAGATTTTCCAGAGGTGTAGTGAAGGATGAAGTTCTGAAGTCTGATTATCTGGGTTAAAGTTTAGATAGCCACTGCTGGGCTCTGGGCTTAACATCATTTGTTTATTTAGATCTCAAAGTTTGTTAAAATGGAGTATTTACTATGGAGTTATTATAACAGAGTTTTTCTATAGGGGGAGAAACTTCTGACATAGAAGAAGCTAATTCACATCAGGAATGTTTATTATTATTTCTATTTCTATTTTTTTTTTCATTGTGGGGCTTGAACTCAAGGCTTGGGCTCTGTCCCTGAGCTTTTTTGATCAAGCGTAGCACTCTATCACTTTGAGCCACAGTGCCACTTAAGTTTTTCTTAAGTTTAATTGGAGTTGAGAGTCTCATGGACTTTCCTGCACAGGCTGGCTTTGAACCACGATCCTTAGATCTCAGCTTCCTAAGTAGTTAGGATTACAGGCATGAGCCACCAGTGCCTAACTTACTTATATATTGTTCTTATTAATTATTATTTATGGTTGTATTTATGTAAAGGTAAAGGTAGTAGAAAGTGATAGATCTGAGCTATATATAGTTACTTAATCTGCTTTTTCCTGCCTTGTTTGACTCAGATAACATTCTAAAGTCTAGCTTGTATAAACACAGAAGTTTTTCAAACTAATGAATCTGGACATAAAGAACTAGGAATTGAATAAAAAAGCAATAATGGAGGTAGACTTGTGCACATCATAAAGGTTAGGGTTAGTAAATTAAATCAGAGGAATTAAAATGAAAGAACCACAAAGAGAAGTAAAAACCATTGAGAAGGAAACCAGTTAGTTGTCAAAAAATGACTTAATGTCATATAAATTAAGCTTGAGGAAAGTACAACTTACCAGAATAGAAATATTCAACTTTTACTTGCCCTTGAAAGTAGGGATTGTCTTATGCATCTTTGACTTTCCAACATTCTATTTACTGGTCTGAGTAAATGTGTAAAAGTGGAAATAGAAGAATATATATTTAAGTGAAAACTGGACAAACATGATATCAGAGGAAGTGGTCAAAAAAGAAGAAAGAAACCTTCAGAAAAAGTGACTGGAGATGAAACCAATGAGAAGTACAATATTAGAAAACCAGATATTGTATCACTAAACCATGGAAGTATTTCACTTAATAACAAAATAATATTAAAGTGTTTAGTTTGTGTTTTAGTATCTTACAAACATGGATAAGGTGGATTGAATGGTAAATGCTTGAATAACATAATTAGGAAAGTATATAATTTTTAGGATAAAAATGAGAATACTTAACATGCTATTTAAAAGCTTTAAAAGACCAAGACATGTGGAAGGGTATCAATGTATGTGAATTAATGCACCTTCTATCTGGCAAATATCATGTAACCATTTTATTAAATACAATAAAAATATAAAAAAATAAAAGCTTTAAAAGTTCACAGTTTTATATTCACTGTTTTCTAAAGTTATTCAATAAATATTAAAATAAATGTTTGGTCATAGGTAATGAAATCACTTAACTCTTCTAAAACCCCACTAGGCTTGCTAATCACTACAACTGAAAAAATACAGAAAATTGGGAAGAAGAACAAATCACCAGTTTTACTCTAATTATTTTGACTATTTCTGAGTTTGTATGATGATTATGCTACATTGATTTCTGGTGAAGCAATTGCCCGAGGGGAAGCTTCCTATCATTAAAAGAATTTTAATTTGTTAACGACATGATCAATCCTAGGTCATGGCAGAAAATACTCACGAATTCCATAATGAACAAAGTCATTCAGTACCATTGAGTCTGTCATGTTTGAAATACTCTTCATCTAACAGAAAACGTTTTATTGATTTTATTTGTTACACAATAATGTAGAAATATTAATTTCATGTTTTACAGAATAACAAATGTAGAATTTCATCTTTAATATTTTAAACTAATGGTGGATATACTTTTTATGCTTTAATGTCATGCTCATAGTTACTGAGTCTGGTTTTGGCATGCAAGTAATGCATCTTTCTGAACACACTTGTAGCAGCCAGTAACAAATCTTCCAGACTTAACGTTAACTCTTCTCTGTCTATGTAATCCAACATGTAATTTTTACCGGTAATGATACTCCTTAGGCTATGGGAATGTGAAATGGGTATTTTCAAAGTGAAGTTGCTAAGTAATACTAAGAAAATTGCTATGAAAGCAAAGTTAATGATCTCAGTTGGTACCATTTAGCTAAAGCATTTAAACTAATAGCAGCATCAGGTTGAATTTACTGTATCACCACCATTCCATCTGTATGCTTTGTTGAAGACATTGCCACTCTCTAAACAACAATAACACTTAGTGCTTCCATTCTTCCAATTGTTAATAAAATTAACAAATTAATGTACCATACCACTGTGGACCAGTTATTATTCCCAGTTCACCATTAGCAAAATAATAAGCAAATAATGTGATTTGAAAGCAAAATACAAAAATAAAGAGTCTAAACGCAGAAATCCATTGATCAGCTCTAACTCTCATAAGGTGCATATTTCTTCTGTGTACCTCATTCTTGAGAAATTAACAAATTTCATACTATTTGAATTTCATGTGTTAGTCAGTGTTGCAGTACAATGAAAGTGTATATTTCCTCAGAATTTATATACTGAGACTTCACTCATAGTGAGATGGCAGTAGGGACTTGAGCTTTAGATTATCAATAAGTCCTGCAGGTAACACTCTCATAAATAGATGAATTTCCTGCTGCAACTCGTTCTGCCATGGGATGACACAATAAAATATCTATAATCCAGAAGCCAAAGAAGATGCTTATACCACACATATTAAATTAGTCAGAGCCATGATCTTAGACTCCCAATCTGCAGAGCTATGAGAGAAATGTTTATGCTCTATTGAAGCTGCCCACTTTATAGTATTCTGATGTAGCCATTCTGTTATTGAAAGAACCAAGATACAAATCAACATGTAATTGAGTATCTCTGTGCAGCTAAAGGGATTGGCCATTATGATGCTTATATTATTGCTAGGTGGGAGGAAAAGGGAAGAATCAAATGGAAGGCTTGTAGAAAATAATCTTCAGTCTTATATTTGTGAAATATGGCCATATGCTTTGTGGAGAATCAGCCTTCCTGTGGTCTACCCTTGGATAACATCTTGCCCATAGGGGAAGGTAAAAGGAATGTTCTATCCAAAAGTCCTGTGTGTGTGTGTGTGTGTGTGTGTGTGTGTGTGTGTGTGTGTGTGTGTGTGTGTGTACAGGTGATGATGCAGAGTGCTTAAAAAACTAGCTGATGACTCATGGAACACAGGTTACTATGGGGAATTTGTTTTTCTTTGTGACCTAGTATCACAGCTACAGAAACCACTGATTTACTCAGTGTAGCACATTCCATGAAAAATAATCTAGAAGCTTCCGTCTCACCTCGTCTTCTGATTTATAGTTTCAGTCGAGTAAGAGGGACGAATGAGATACTTTATCGGTATCTTCTGAAGTTTAGGACAATCTTTTCAAGAGAGTAGAACTTATCATTGTACAGACTTCTGAAGTCTGTACAGTGACAGGTGACATGTTATTTTGGAGGGTCTAATCCTAAAAAGGTGCATATTACAGGGCAGGCTAGTGGGGGAATTCAGACAAGCTTTCCTCATTCAAAGGAGTGGAATTATCAGTGGCTGCACAGTCCTCACCCTTCACAGAGGATATGTCAAAATACTCCACACACTGTGTGGCACCATGAAGAATGTGACCCTAGGTAAATTATGTTTTCCTTTTCTTTTTGCACATGCTCTGAAAACTTGCCATGGAGGGCTTAAGTCACCTTGTCTTCCTATATTTAATTCTTTGGGTGCCTTCTTTGCTTAGTACTCCTACTCTGCTCACGGTCAATATGAAGTAAGGTAAAGGTGACTTTACCAAAAGCACTGAATACATGACAGCAGCTCTGATAACCACCCTGCCACTAAAAGAGGAAACAGGCAAAGAGTGATTCTCAGCCCAGGCAGGATGGAGTAGGATGGCGTGTTATTTCTTCATCCTCCACAGAGGAAAACACAATCTAAAGCTGATGAATATTTTATTCCTGAAATTTTCTATTTAATATTTATAGACTGCAATTGACCACAGGTAACTGAATCCACAATTAATGAGACTCACTCTTCTAGGATAAACAGGATGGCCACATCAGAGTACAGAGACCACTCACCACCCTACTCTTAGCAGAACTAGCAGGCCACAGTGACAAACTATGGTGCTCCATCATGACATTAAACAGCCATAGTCTCTCTCTTTCTCCTGCCTCTCTGCGGTGTGCTGGAACATAGGGATGGCTTACAGCTAAGTGAGGTGGGCCAGAGAAGCCACATTCCATTTCCTGTTCCTCAAAGCCTCAGTATCAGTCTAGGAAGAATGAAACGTCCATATTGAGTTGTTTGCATTAGACTCTTGAACACCAATACACAGAAATTATGCTCTAAACCACAGGTTGGATAAAAATTGTAGAACTTAACAAAGATGGCCTTAAAACACCTGGTAATATAAACCTCAAGAGAGATTCGGCAGTCCAGGAGAAGAATGATGATGTGGAGAAAATACCATGCCAGATCATGTGCTTGCTCTATGTTTTAGAACTCAACACTAAACTGATTCCAATCTATTTGTGAAATAAGGAAATTAAAACTAGTGTGCCTACAAAGCCCAAGGCACTAGTTATGTTTATACTAGATAATCAATACATTTTTTCATGAAACACATGAATCAAAACTATAATTAGTTAGAAAATGAAGAAAACAAGGAAAAAACAGTAATTCATTCTGTAAAGGCATGTTAGGGCATCGCTAGAGAAAAATTCAACCAAAACATATTTAATTTTCAAACCACACAGAACTGGCAAAAAACTATATCAATAGAAATATAACCTTGAGGACTAAGGATAGTCTAAATACAAGTTATATCCTGATGGAAATGACCTGTGTGGAGGGAAGTAGATTAAAAATAATTTGTCTTTGACAGCAGATCAAATATAGAACTTGTATTTTACTCATCTCCAGATGAAGACCAGAGTCTAGAATATTCCAGAAAAATTATATTTCAATAAAGAGAATACTATCAACTAAATCAACAAAAATGGAAGATTAAAAAGTTAAGAAAGGAAATTGGGAGAGAAACTCTACTCTGGTTTCAAAAGCTTATTAAATTAATCTTTCCCTCTGGATTCTTGATATAAGTCATGTGAGGACTTATAATACACATTAGTAAACTATGGAAGGATTTGGATGTTTGAACTCAAACTACATTCCAATGTGAAGATCAAATGATGAAACAAATTAATGTACATCATATGAAATTTGAAATTAATTATGGATCTCAAACGTATTGTTTGTTAACAACGTGAAGTTTTCAGATTACACTTCTTAATATATAAGCATTGGTCTTTTCACCTCTGATATGTTGGGAGAATCAGGATACAGTGTGACAGTCTTATTCTGAAGAATATGCCTTACATCAAGGAAGTTTATTTTAAGAGTGATGGTGAGAAAGAAAGGAAAAATACCATTTGATCGGGCAACAGTAGGAAGTAACAATGTTTAATAGATTATCAGTCAGGAAAATAATAGCCTGGGGCTTGGCTGTGTTGTAATGAAGGATGAAACTTTGGTCTCATTTTTGTGAAAGTTTGAAATCATTTTCCTTGCATTAGAGAAGGCTGGTTGGTGACCAAGGTGGCAGTGTTATTGAATTTTATGAGTCAATGAGTTGCTGTAGCTTATATACATAACTAGTCTTAAGTACTTTCCAGAGTGAAATTGGTTTGCACATTCTTCTTGTACTTTACACATCTCATAAGCAGTGTGAGACGAGGTTATCTACTATTTACACCAAGCAAGCAATATTTACTCTAGAGGGCTGTGGATAGGTTCTAGTGAGGAGTTGGGAGCCAGGGAATTTTTCTAGTAATCATCTTAAGCTTTTCCTCAGGCAAGAGTTCTGTAAGTCAAGTTTGTCCCCAGCTCTATCTTTCTGAATGTTTCTATAAACATTTCTGGTAGGTTGCCTTTTTTTCCTGCTCACCATACAAAGTTGAACATAAATAAAAAGGTTGAAAACTTTGGTTTTCAAAATTTGATTTTCCAAATTTTCTTGGGTACAAAACAATTATGGACACAAACTAAAGTACAATCAAATTACCCTAAAACTACCCCCTCTAATGCTATGCATTCAGATCAAGGAATATAAATATATATACATATATATATACGTATATATTGTTGTTGTCAGTCGTGGGACTTGAACTCTGGCCTGGGCATTGTTGCTGAGCTCTTCAGCTCAAGGGAACCACCCTACCCCTTGAGCCACAGTGCAACTTCTGATTTTCTGGTGATTAATTGGAGATAAGGATCTCATGGACTTTAGTGCCTGGGCTGGCTTTGAACCTCAATCCTCAGATTTCAGCCTCCTGAGTAGCTAGGATTACAGGCATGAGCCACTCTACCTGGCCCAAGGATAGTATTTTAAAGGAAAAAAACTTAAGACTACATGTAAGAATGCCTTTATACATTTTTTCACAATCAGTGATTTGAATTTCCCATATTGATTCTCTAATATCAGCCAATTATCTTATCCTTACATTGCTATTCCATATCTTCCTAAATCTCAACTCTCTGATCTCCTGTCTTTAAGTTCATTATCAAACATTTAGGTAGCCAGGCATCAGTGGCTCATGTCTGTAACCCTAGCTATTCAGGAGGTATTTGGTTAATTGAAATTGGATAGGGAAGGCAGGAAAACAAGGTGAGAGTGGGGATGGGAGGGAGGGAAATGGGGACCAAGACATGAGAAAGTATATCAATGCACGTGAATTAATGTATCTCCAAATATAATGTAACCCTTCTATTAATTACAATAAAAATATATGAAAAAAAGAATGAAGGATTACACTTACTTAAAACACACACACACACACACACACACACACACACACACACACACACACACAAAAGTAAGTCTGGGTTTGGAAATTCTCCAAGATTGTTATTTTCATTTACCAGCAAAATGCCACAAGTGGAGCTCTGGCTAAAGTGGTAGAGTATCAACCTCAAACATAAAAGACTTCAGAGTTCAAGCTACACACACACACACACACACACACACACACACACACACACACACACTCATCATCATCATCTGGATGAGTAAATTTTCTAATATAATAACTATTGAAATATGATTTATATGAATGTCAGTTCATGCACTTCAAGTACCCAATTTAATAGTGTCTAGTGGATTCATCAACCTTGTAGTACCATTCCCACAATCAGCTTTAGAACATTTCACCATTCTCAAAAGAAACCTCACCTTCCTCATCCCCATACATCCTAGATCCTATTAATCATTAATCTATATTCTGTATATTTCTGCATTTCTGAAAGTACACATGATCGGGACCATATAACTGTTCATGTTTGGCCTAGTTTCTGTTTTCTGTATAATTTTTCAGAGTTCATCTCAGTTGAGCCTATGTCAATACTCTGCCATATAATTATACCATATTTTGTTTACCCACTTACCAGCTCATGAAGCGTGAATGGGGCTATTCTAAAGAACACCACTATAAAAATGTGTGTTCATGCTTTTTAGATCACATGCTTTTTAGATCACATGCTTTTATTTCTGTTGGATATGTACACAGGACTGGAACAGCTAGGGGATATAATGACTTTGTTTAAACTTTTGAGGAAGTGCCAGACTGTTTTCTCTACTAACTGCAACCTTCTCTATGGTTACTGACATGTATAGAAATACTAATTTTTCTGCATCCTCTCCCACACATCATTATCTAGCTCTTTGATTATAGACATTGTAATGTATGTGAAATGGATTTTACTGATAGCAAATGAGGTGCTAATATTTTAGCATCTTTCCACCTGTCTGTTGTCTACCTGAACATCTGTTTTAGAAATATTTCTATTGAGATTATCTGCTTATTTCTAATATTGGATTTATTATCCTTTTCATATTGAATATGAAGAGTTCTATAATAGATAGGCAGATAGACAAGTGGGGGTATATAGAATGTCATAGGAAACATAGTTTTCACATGTTTTCCCCCTTGTGGAAAGCTGTCCTTTTACATTCAGAATGGCATCCTTTGAAGCAAAAGCTTTTAAAATTTTGATGATGTCCAATTTATTTTTCATTTCATGCCTTTTGCCTTTGATGTCATATTGAATGAAGTTTGTCTAATACAGAATTGTGAAGATTTCCTTTTAGTCATTTCTCCTAAGAGTTTACTAATTTCAGGTATTCAATTTATGTCTGTGATACGATTTGACTTAACTAGGTGTATATGATATGATGTATAGGATGATGCCATAGATAGACATATAGATAGATAGATAGATAGATAGATAGATAGATAGATAGATAGACAGATAGATACATAGATACATAGATACATAGATACATAGATATTTGGCTTCCCTAGAATAATTTGTCAGTGTACCATTTCATTATTTTTGTCTTGGAACTCTTGTGGTTCCTCCTTTATGTGTCCTCCTAAAGGAGAACATGTTGACCAACGATATATCATTTGACTTGTGCCTCAATTCAACTTCCTCTTCTTCTTCATTCCCTGTATTTTTCACATTCAGATTCATTGGACTTGAAGTTTCTTGGAAGAGCTGAGCTCAACTTCCTCCACTGCAGGACTTGTTTCGGTTTTGTGTCTTCTGCCATGCTCTAGTTTC
This sequence comes from Megascapheus bottae, assembly GCF_031878675.1. Lineage (NCBI taxonomy): Eukaryota > Metazoa > Chordata > Mammalia > Rodentia > Geomyidae > Megascapheus > Megascapheus bottae. The sequence goes on from NC_143519.1 coordinate 13,902,337, forward strand.
AGTTGGAAAAACTCATGGTGGTATGATTGTTTATGTCCCCTGAAGTTGATGGAGATTAGCTAGGATGTCTGCAAGGCTATTTGGTCATGAGAATAAATCTCTTGTCTTTCTTGAATAAGATCATTGCTTTACAAGGCTTCAAAGATAGCGTTTTTACACCGTGGAAAAATCCACCTAGAATGTGTTCCATTCATATAGCTGGATTCATCAACACTATACCTGATGGTACTTCAACTTTGGACTTTCCAGCCTTCAGAATGGTGCAAAATAAATCTCTGTTGTTCTAAATTACCCAGCTTAAGTTTAAAAAAACAACCTAAACAAACAGCCATTCCTAATCATCTTTCACTTCTTAGCCTAAATATTATCCCTCCAAATCTAGACCAATGCCCTTTTCAATATTTTCAAATTAGTTTATAGTGGTGTCTGTTAATTTTGAGTAACTTTAATAAGATACATAATTATCTAATAAGTAGTATACTAGACTCTATACCACAATAATCTGTATTATTGCATTCTCAGGAACCCTATTGTGTTCTTCATAAAAGGAACTCAAGAAATATCTTTGAATAATGAATGAGTGGCTCTCTAAAGTATTCCATGAATAATTTGATTTGCCATATATATACATATATACATGTATATTTGAATATATGCATGAATATATATATACATACAAAGAAATATAAGCATATACACAACATGTATATTGGATACACAAACACACACACACACACATATATATATACATATATATATATATATATATATATACACATATGTGCAGAATTTAGAAGAAAGACCAGTAAAAAGTCCAAAAATATTTATGGATTATAAACCCATTCTGACTTTGAATACAACCATAAATGTATTTAATGCTTTAAGAAATGAATGGCCTATTATTTAAACTATCAAATTCCAACTTGACCTCCTTCTCTCTTGGGTGCAATCCTAGCACTGTAAACTCTGGTAAAAATAGTCCTGTGCCTTCCACACCTCTTGTTTTCCAATCTCAATCTCTTAACTTCCTTATTATCCCTTTACCTATTCTGTCAAAAATGAATAGTAACATATTCCTGGGCAAATAAATATAAAAGGTAATATAAGCACAGTGTTCTCTGGAGTGTACATTCTGTTCTTATGATAAAAGCAGAGGTTAAAATCCTTAAGAAGAAACATGCTCACTTGCAGTGTCTGGTAAGCAAAATAATCTTGATTTATGCCTTCTGTTCTGGATTTAGATAGTAATCTATACTGTTTCAACTCAAATTACTGACACTTCTTAAAATTTTAGTGTCACTTGATTACTAATCAGTGTTAAGGGGTCATAAAACTAATTCACTTTATAATGCATAACTTAGAGGCAACCCTAGGTTAGGAAAAAAAAACTAACTAAATTTAAAATCAAGATACCAGGATTTAATTAAGGTTCATTCACCCACATATTGAATTTGACCTTGGAATAGTCAGTCAAATTTCTTGCATCTCCTTTGTCAGTGTCGATAAAATGGGTGGAGAAATACCTATTTTATTGTGTTGCTTAGAGAACTTAATTTGATAATGTACCTAAAAGCATTTGGCATACACTAAGTATTCTATAATTGTTAGTTTAATGTAAATTACATTTTGAATTCCATATTCATTTTGTAACATATCTATTACGAAAGACACTTAGGAGACCTGACAAGCCTTTTTATATTTCTTGCCAGCTAACTCCCTAATGTTTGAATTTTAATTTGGAAAAGCTTTTAGCAAAATAATACATCAACAAACTGATATCTAGACATCAATGTATCTCTCTGTGTAAATGCTTATTAACTATGAATTTTCATAGAGAAGTAAAATATTGCCAAGTCATTTAATGGAGAGCATGGCAACAATTTTCTGTAAAGGTACAGGTAAGCATGTAAGTATTCCAGGCTTTGTATATGAGTTATTCTTTTTCAGCTACTCAACTTCCCTTAGCACAAAAAGAGCTATACACAATACTTAGACTAATGATATGACTAGGCTTCAATAAAACTTTATTTGTAGACACTGAAAGTTTAATTTCATGTCATTTTCATAGGTCACATAATCAAGTGAAGTTTTCAACTATTTAAAAATTGTTTCAAAAATATTAACTCATAATGCATAAAAGCACATGTGGCCAGGAGGCCTGTCTTTTGCAAATATAGTAGTTTCCCATTAATCACATTATTATTAGGTAAATTATTAGATATACTTTTTGTGTGGGGGGATCATGGGGCTTGAACTCAGCCTGGGCATTGTCTCTGAGCTCTTCACCTCAAGGCTACAGCCTGGGCCTGGGCCTGGGCATTTTCCCTCAGTTCGTCAGCTCAAGGCCACCAACCTACCCTTGAGCCAGTCCCACTTCCCATTTTCTAGAGGTTAATTGAAGAGTCTCAAGTCCTTTTGTTCCCAGACTGGCTTTGAACCTTGATCCTTATATCTCAACCTCCTGAGTTAGGATTATAGGCGTGAAGTACCTCTGCTGGCTTAGATATACGTTTTCATTACTCTGCATTCCTCCATAACTGATAAACTCTGTAAGCACAAGTTTTTAGTCTGTTTCACTTCATAGATTATAGAAAGTGTGTCAAACATTGCCTAGCCTACAGAAACAACAAATACTATGAACTGAGTGAATGTGTAGACTGATCCTGCCCCCTCCCCCCAGTTCTGGATGACAGAAATATTGCACTGCTAGCACTTTCAAATGTATTTCAATGATTCTCACAGACATGAAGAATTCACAATTTCAGAAAGTGAATTTTGACTTAATGCTTACTACTTCCGGTTAATGTGATGATAAGAATTATGACATGAAGAAAATTATATGTTAGGTCTTAATAACCTATTTTGCTGTGTGGGTAGAGATGTGTAATTATACACAAAGGAAGATAGGCAGCTATTTATGTTTTATGTATATATGTAAATATTTATTCAGTATTTATATATGCATATATAAATGCATACCTATGTAGATTATCGATATATATTCTGCAACTCTTTTCTAAACAAAAATACATTATATTTTGATATATGTAGCTTATATAGCTAATTTAAATGTGGGTTTATATACATTGTTATATACATATGATTTAAATCTTTGAGTATGATAACGAAACAGATGTTTTAATCAAGGAAATGAAATGGCAATGACACCAATTAATCACAAAGTGAAGATGTTCACCTCAGAAAAATCAACACAATTATAATTCTGAGATTAATTGGCTTTACTTAGAACACACACACATTGCAACATAATTATTTTAGGGCAGTGTTAGGTGTCATGTTGAATCTATGTTTGTCTTCAGTAAACACAAAGTATAAACCTCTTACCATCCATCATAATTCCCATTGGCATCAGGAAGGAAAATAAGAATAATTTTGTTCAATCACATTTAACTGGTATAATTTCTCAAAATAATGTACCAAAATAATATTGTGTGCTTGCACCCACTGGTCATAACTGTAATACTAGCTCTTCAGGAAGCTGAGATCTGAGGATTATGGTTCAAAGCCAGCCCAGGCACTAGAGTCCTTGAGACTCTTATTTCCAATTAGCCAACAACAAACTGGAAGTGGTTGTGGCTCATGTGTTAGAATGCTAGCCTTGAGCTGAAGAGTTCAGGGACAGTGCCCAGGCCCAGAGTTCAAGCCCCATGAGAATGGATATTTATATAGTCAGTCACTTGGTCACATACAATTGCATAAGGCTGATGGTGGCATGTCTCCAGTTTTGTTGTGGTGGTTTGCTTCTTTTGTTTTGAAAGGATATGGAATATATTTAGCTCTCAAAGTTATAATACCTCTTTAATCAATACAAGCCTTAAAAATAATAAGCAGCTCCTAAAATAATCCAAGAGTTACTGCTGTGAGATTTATTTAAATAGTATTAGCAAAATGACAGTTTAGAATTTGCAGATTTATTGCTGCAGTGGACTCTTGAGAAAAATTCAATTCACTATTAAACTCAAATTAATGAGCATGCTTGTTACATTGCTTAAAGTCTTTCTAGTACTTTTGAACCCGTTTGATACAGTTCTCTCTCACTCTTTCCTTGTACTTCTGTTAATATAATTACAAAGCTTACAAAATTCAATGCTTGTTTCTCCTTTGAATTAGAAAAAGGCATTACTATTAATGGGTTAAATAAAGGTAGACCAGGGTGGGCAAAGCTTAGAACCAATTAAATGGTACATAGAGTTGCTTCTGCTTTGTAAACAAATGGAATAACAAAACCTCTGTCATGAGGTTTCTAGCAATAGGGTTCTTTAGGGTAGATGATTGTGTAAAGTAAGAGAGATGGATTAGTTAGGCCACAATCACCTACTGTGGGTCAAAAAATTAGAGAAAACAAAGCTATCATTTCTTTCACTGGTTGTTTCTTTCTTTCACTGTATGGTTGGTAGATCCTACTTCAACCCCTAACATGCCTACAGTCAAAGACAACTTTATAATCTATAGTGATAGTAATTTTAATCCACTAATGTTTCTTTTGCTGAAATGTTGTACAAAATATAATATTGAAAGAGTGAGTTAATTAAAAAAACCACAGGAATAAATTATTACTGCTGTATATTCAAATAATCTAAAATATATGGAGGAAGTTGGGAAGGTCCTTTAACATATTTGAGGTACACATACATCTATATTGTCTCAGAAATTCTCATTGTAGACAACCTGGAATCTAAAAAATGGAATTCACTTCTTATGTAATTGTGTTCTTATGTACACAGGCACATACCTGTATGTGCCTGTGCACATAAACGCATGGTTCTACATAAATATAAACACATTTGTGTGTTGTACATGGGTGTTTTTTCTCATTGACCCCACATGTTGTGTGTCATTAAATTTCTATGAAAGCTATTTAAAAAGCTGTAACATGTATCCATCATCATTTGTTCAATTTGGCTATTAAATGAAGTACAAGTAGATTGTTTTCCATTTCATAGCATGATGAACAATGTCAGAGTAGTTTTCTCTGTACACAGTTGGTTCATAATGCATAACAGTTACTCTAGGATCAATGCTTGAAAAGAAATCCTAGGTTACATGGGATGAATATATTCAATATGAAGATAGAACTAAACTTTTCATTGTGAAAGGAAGAAATTATCAGTGCTATAAAGCAGCTCTAGCACCTAGCGAAGTTGAAAAGAATGAGAAATACTAAGGAATAATATCTCTATTAGGATTTGGATTAGACCTTTACAAAGTATGACAAGAATCTATAGTTTTTCTTATAATCACTCATTAAAAACAAGAAAATAAGTATCATATAAGCATAGAACAACATCTGTAGTAAACGTCACCATGTTAGCTGGCTTCAGCTTGCTTTTATAGTACTCAGTGCATATCTAAGAATACTACTTGTTTTTTAAATTGCTTTAACTGCTTGAATTAATCATTAAGTTTTTGAAACTAAGCTAGTAATATTTCATCACTCCCTACTTTTTGAGGTAAATGGCTCTAACTTTGAGAAATAAATAGCATACAAATACTTCAAAGAAAATTAAAAGTGCAAATACAGTGTAGCAGTTTTACACTGAAGTAGATACTTGAAACTGTTGCGTAGTCATCCATTGTCTTGAAAATAACGACTAAGAAACATAAGAAACATTAACAAAAAAATCCTCAGGTAATAGTTAGGAGGATTTAAAAAGAAGGTCTGACTAAAAAAAGCCTTCTAGAGAAGCAGTGCAGTGTTGGTGCTTCACTAAGAAGCAAACTTCAAAATTCATTATAAAATTGAATGAAAGATTACTATGAAGAGAATTTCTGTTGTCCTACAAATCAGTATGTGGCAAATATGATATTCACAATGAGCCTGATTAAATTAATTAACTTTCTACAGATTTGCCACAATTTCCCACTGACTTTCAAGAAAAGTCATTGATTATTATTTGAGTATACTCAGGGGGCAAAACATTAGCAAGAACTTACATAAAAATTAGCTGGCTGTTTGTTACCATGTACAAACATCAACTCAAAGTAGATCAAAACCTTCATGTCAGACTTGAAACTTTGAGATACTGCAAAAGAGAATGGGAGAATCACTAGAAATGCATAAGCATAGGCCACAGACAGGAGAGGGACTTGACAGATGGGGTTATATCAAACCAAAATTTTTCTCCATATCAAAGGACATAATTATTAAACTAGAAAGATAGCCGACAGACTGAGAGAAGATCTTTGCCAAGAATACATTAGGCCTAATGTATTCAAAATATACAAGTATTCCAAAGGTAGACATGTATTCCAAAGGCCTAATATCCAAAGTATACAAGGAGCTCAAGAAACTAACTCATCTCAAAGCTATTAAAGCAATTACTACATGGGAAAAGGAGCTAAGGAGACATTTCTCATAAGAAGAGGTAAGCATATCAAAGAAACTCATGAGGAAATGCTCAAGGTTCTTTGCCATAAAGTAATTGCAAAGCAAAACTCTGAAATTCCATTTCACCCAAGTAAGATTAGCCAACATTGCAAATTCAAACAACAAATGTTAGCAAGAATATGGCGGTGGGATTCTTACTGCTACTGCATTGTTGGTGGGAATGTAAACTAGCACAACCACTTTGGAAAGCAGTCCTAGTCACTAAATATAGATCTTCCCTAAGACTTAACTATACCACTACTATGAATCTACCTACAGCATCTCAAGCCAGGACACGTAAAGACACCTGTACATCCTTGCTCATTGCTGCATTTTCATAATAGCTAGGTTATGGTAATAGCCCAGATGCAAAGAAATAGAGAACTCAATACTAAACAAAAAATGTGGTACCTATATTCAATGGAACTTTTGACAGCCATTAAAAGGGATAATACTATGTCATTTGCAAGGAAATAGATCGGGCCTAGAAAAAGGCATGTTAAATGAAGTAAACCAAACTCACAAAGATAGAGAATGTTTTCTCTCATCTACAGAAGCTAGATCTAAAATGTACTTAGCATATTATCTAAAATACTAGATAATAAATGATATAAGAATCTACACATTCATATACAGTGAGACCACAGGAGGGTACTCTGAAGGAAGGAAGGAACAAAAAGGCACAATGCCTAGCTATCTGATCACAAAAAATAAGTTATGGAAATGAACTCCACGAAATGGAAATAAGAGGTATTTTCTTCTTTTGTTTTTCTTTCCTTTCCTTTTTGTTCTGTTTGTTTGCTTATCTGTCTTTGGGAGCTTAAGCTGAGGCACAGATAAGGAGGGACAAAAGCTGAAAAAATGTACAATGGTACTCACTGGACACCACGTTGAAAATGAACTCTATAATTTGTGGCTGAGGGAAGGAGGGGAAAACTGGGAGAGAGCAAGGTACATGGTGATATGGTCCAGAAAGAAATGTACTTTACCTGACTTATATAACTGTAACCCTCTGTATACCACCTTTCCAATAACAAAAAAAGAGAAACTAAAATTACTTTTGCTTCCTCTGTGATTTAATAATAAGAAATAATTGAATAAAACTACCAGGTTAACTAATGAATAAATACAAAAGCAAAAAATCGGGTTGGGATGTCATATTGTCATGCTTGAGACTCGGGGTTCAATTTCCAACACCGTAAAATTATCATGGCAAAACATATCCTGACATTTTATCGTAAAAATTAGAGTGAAGTAAGAATACTTCAGAAATTTGTAGACTTTAAAGAATAACGGTTAATTTTAAACATTTTTAAAGCTGGTATCCAGGGCTCACACCTGTTACCCTAGCTACTCAGGAGGCTGAGATCTGAGGATTAAGGTTCAAAGCCAGCCCGGGGAACAAAAGGATCTGAGACTCTTATCTCCAATTAACCTCTAGAAAATTGGAAGTGGGTCTTGGCTCAATGGTAGAGCGGTAGCTTTGTGCCAAGGAGCTCAGGGATAATACCCAGGTCTGGGTATACTAAAGTAGACTTGAGAGTACCCAGGCCAAGATCAAGCCCCATGACCCACAAAAATAAATAATAAATAAATATTTTAAAATTAAGGCAGTGTAGTTTTTCCTTACTCTTAGTTGTGTTATTGCTGTTAGCACACACAAATGCATTAAATGAAGTACTATAGACTCAAGGGAACACTCAGCGCAGTGTAATTCCTTAGAAAGGTTAATCATAGTTCAACAAAGGTTAAATCATAGTTTAATAAGATAAACATCAAGAGACTGACAGATGAAAGGGGTAAGGTGGGGTCAAGGGCACAGGGGTGGACACATGAAGAGTAGGAGCAGGAAGAATGCAGTCAACAGTTCACTGCTTCTTTACAAAATTGAGAAAAATGAGGGAGGAAGTGGGCTGGATGGGATGAGTGTGAATGTTGAAAGGGATGTCACTGATCCAGACACTCCTAAACTGCTCAATGACTGGCAAGCACTATTTAATTCAACTACTTAAAATAATAAAAACAAGAAAACCTTAGTGGGAGAAAAGCATGGGAAAGGGTAACAATGTTCAAGAAGAAATGCACTCACTATCTTACAAATGTAACTCTGACCCCTCTGTCTATGCATTTAGTGATTGTAGTTATCCTATGGTACTGTGCTCAGTAATGGAATGACTGATCTCAGTATTGAGAAAGAAAGTAGAAAAGGAGATAACTTGCTTGCATGTTTGTTAAAAGCTCTATTATTATGCTTGCTAAATTCTATTCTCAACACACTAAAAGGGAGAATACAGACATTCTGACAAAAAAGGGGCAAACAGATCATTTGTTTTCAATAACTGCTTAGCAATTGAAAGTAATTCAGTTTGGTAAATAACTTCCATTTTTAGCCCACAGATTTGTCCTAGTAATTTTCTGCCTTGAATACAACCTATCATAGAAAATTTACTGGAACAAAGACCATGTGCTCTTTGATGTAATGATGCAGTCTCTTCTTAATGCACATATGTTCACAATTTGTGTTAAGAAAATTATGGACAATGTGAAATTCCCCTTGGCGATTCTTTTCATTTTCAAGTACTATGACAAAATACTTGAGAAGATACCTCAAAGAAATATTTAAAAGAAGAAAAGTCTTATGTGGTATCGCAGTGGCAGTGTTAGAATACTCTGATTCTGTACCTTTTTGTTAATGATGGCACCGGGCTACACAGATGAACATATGATACAGCTGGCCTATTTTTCTCATAGCTGTTGAGACGCAGACAATGGGACAAGGCTCTATTACCTTCAGAGGAATGGGCTTTCAATGACCTGCTCCAATGAAAGCTAAATCTATTAGGGGTTTCACCATCTTCCAGTAGTTCCCTGAGCTAGACAACAAAGCACTAACACATGAGAATCAAGAACATTTCAGTTTGAAACTATAGCTGTAATTTTAACATTCAATATGTTTGAAATTTTGCAGAAAGAAATTTGGCAATAGAAGATATTCACTGAGCTTGTAAAATTAATATGTGGACTTTATCTTTTGAATTTTATTTGTACTTTTTAAAAGTACACTTTTTGGTGTGTGGGTCATAGGGCTTGAACTCTGGCCCTGAACACTGTCCCTGAGCTCTTCAGCTCAAGGCTATCGCCCTACCCTTGAGCTAAGCCCCAATTCCCATTTTCTAGAGGTTAATTGGAGATAAGAATCTCAGGTCCTTTAGTGCCTGGGCTGGCTTTGAACCTTGATCCTCAGATCTCAGCCTCCTGAATACCTAGGATTACAAGTGTGAGCCACTGTGCCCGGCTTAAAAGAATACTTTTTTTTTTAAATGAGACACAAGCAATTTCTATGATATAAATGTATGGATTTAATCTCTTCTAGATTATGAATTTCATATAGTTTTTTGTTATTTATAAAGCAAAGAATTTAAAACCTGGTGTTTATTTTCATATTTCTGAATAATATTTCATGAGATTAAAATAAATTGATATAAACATATAAATGAAAGTAAATAAGAACAACATAAGGATTTTGATGCTTTTTGTTATGATTGGTTTTTGTTCCAGTGTTAAGGACTGCACTTTAGTGCCTTCATCTCCTATGGTTCAGCTAGTGTTCAAGCACTTATGTCATACTTGTTGCCTGGCTTTTCTTCATTCCTGGTTATTCAGGAGATAAAGTCAGACAGATTTTTTTTACCTGACTTGGTTTCAAACTACAAATTCTGCAGATATCTGCATCTTGAGTAGCTAAATTTACAAGTGTAAGCCACAGGTAGTATCCAGCTGGTATGCTTTCTGATATTTTAATATGTGGTCAATTTTTCTTTTTCTCTGATTAAGTTCTTTATTAAAAAACTTCATATTATTATGATAAAGGTGATGTACAGAGGAGTTATAGTTACATAAGTCAGGTGAAGATCCCATTTCTTTTTGGACAATATGACTGTTTCCTTCACTCTTACTCTTATTCATGTGTATAATCCATAGCTACTCTACAGTGAAAGTGAGACCTTTTAGATCATGAATATTTCTGGAAAATAGGTAGAATATATTTTGCATATTTTGGCTATTTACAATTATGCCGTCTGATATTAATTGATATTACTGTTATTGCAGGTTTAATACTATTTATAGTACAGATTCTCTTTGATAGTGTTAGGATTCCTTCACCATTATTTCTCCCATTCCTTTCATTTTTAGAAATGGACTGCACAGGAGTTAAATCATGAAGAACAATAGTAAGCTATACGTATCTCAGAGGCAAGGGATGGCTGAGAATTTGAATGATTCTTCCCCAGAATAAATCAATACTAGGCCACAAATTGATTTACAAAGGCCCATAGTCAGTCAGCCACAAATAATTTTTCCACTCCTTACTGCGGATAAACTGTATAAATAAACAAGTACGTATGCACTGTGCTTATTATGCTACAACAATTTTCTACTTGAATACATGTAACACAGGCAAAGTTTAGTGATAAAGAGAAAACACACACATGCAAATATATGATCATTGAAAATAAGTCTCAAGGGGCAGTAGTTTCTGAAATGCAACTCACAAATTCCTTGGGGCTTTGTGAACAATAACTTGTTTTAAACAGAAAGACTTTTTATTATTATTCAAAGACATCTGTTAGAAATTCAATTTTTCCTCTCCTTTAGCCTAGAACTCAAGTGACAACATTATCATTAGGGGAATAACAGGACTTTGCTGAAAACTGTAATTTGTTTGTATATCTGCTGTGTATGTGAGTAGAGAAGCACTTGAGATTTAAATTGAGGAATGATCTGAAATGAAGCAGCCTAGAAAAAATGATGAGCAAAATCAATCTGATTTCCATGAAAGGAATAGCAGAAAACATACATATGAGGAGAGAATAATCATGAAGATTGTTATCTAAAGGCACTTAATAAGGCACTCTAAAATTATAATCACCACACTTTCAGATTTTAGTTTATAGTTAGTTATCTTCAAAACTGTTATTTCCTTTAAAACAGAAGGAGAAACAAAGACTTCCTGTGATGAATACAATGCCAAAAGAAATTGTTTAAAGAGAATTTTGTTAGCATTTTTTCACAGTGAAACCTATATAGTGAGATAGAGAATACAGAAGAAAAAAATCAAAGATAAATAAAATGTTTTCTAATTCTCTTCATATGATTTGGAGAGTAAGTATTTACTAGTTGGAGGAATTTTACTGAGTAGTTATAGGATATGGATTAAAAATAAATGTGGACAGTTCCACAAGATATAAAGGGAAACATTGAAAGTGGTCTACACTACATGTGAAATGATATAATTATTTGAGGGCAAAGTTATATTAAATAAAATTTTATATTGGAAATTTGCAGATAATTCCAAAATATTTTTAAAAGATGGCTGATATGTTGAGTTAAGAGATCAAAATTATCTCTTATACAATGCTGTATTAAACACAAAACAAACTTAAAACAGGGAGACCACAACAAATGTACAGAATAGTTTTGACTGTACTTGATATTGAAGTGACTTCCAATAATCTTTTAAAAAATTACCAGCTTCACACCACATCAATTTAAGGACAAAGTTTATCAAGTCTATTAATAGATTCAATTGTGTGTCTTAAATAAACAGCCTCAGCTAAATATAAAGAGATTAAAAATGTAATCTGGTAAGTGCAAATTGCTGTATTTCACCAAAATGGCATTAGTCTACATGTTCTAAAGTTAAGGAAAGTCTTGCTTTGAAAACTTGAAATTATATTCATGAACTAACACTACATAAATTTGTAAGTCAATGTTCTAGTCCAATTACAAAGAAGCTAACTTTTCTCACAGGAATTATATTTGAGGAAAAAGAATTCCAACATCCTGTATATCCTGTACTTTAGGTCATAATCACTTTGGGCTTGTATAAACTCACTTTGGCTGCTATTTATGTCATACATTGTGTTATTTATGACTATCAGAAAATTAACATTCATAATTATGGAAAATGGAAGTCTGAGATCAGGGGGCAAATGTGCCTGGGTTTTGTGAGTTTTCCATGCAGATTGTACATTGTCAACTTTTCATCATCACTTACATTGCATAAAGATTACCAGCGAACTGTCTTTGAGGTCTTCTTTGTATATGTAAAACTTATGTGTGATGTACTCTTAGGAAGTAAATGCCTTTCTTTTATTTTACTAGGGAGGATTTCAAGATTTCAAGCATTTTGTAGAAAGGGAATATTTCAATTCAGAGGACTATGCATGCAGAAAAATAGATGCAGACACAGAAAAATTAAATAATTGAGCACTTCTTAAAATAGGCTTTTATTTTCCTCCATAAATATATCTAGTGGAGTAAAGAATATATAAATCAGATAACTGATCTCATGCTGTATTTACACTTGATTTTGAATCTCTCCTTCCTTGTGCTGGAGTATTTCCAGGGAGGGAAAAAGTTACTTGGTAAAGGAATGAACTGAAGTTAGAAAAGCTCTACTTACTATACATTTATGCCTGAAGATACCTGAAATGATAGCACAGCAGGCAGAAAGCTTCTGCTACATAAATTCCTTTCAATATCAGCAAAAATTCATCTGAAGGAAAGATAATAACAAAGTAGAAATTAATCTCAAAATAAAACAAGGAAGTAGATAAGTATAACAATTTGGATTGAGAGAAAAAGTTATTTACATCAGCATCAAAATACCATCCTAGAGTGTGTTTGAGGACCTGAAAAAAAGATGGGCCTCAGTTGAAATTTATGCAACTCTTTCCTTTGATAAACTCATTAGAGTATCATTCTTGCTTCTGAGGTCCTCTGTCTCTTACCATCATCACTCAGCTTGCTTCTGAGCAATCTAATATAGCCTACATCTTGTTGCACATGTTCTAGCAGGGGAGGAAAATTTCTGGAGCTATAGACCTTGTAAAATTATTTGGTATATGATAGGAAAGATGTGCATTCTTTTTATTGGCTACCCACAATCCAATCTGCCTGTATTGATAGTTCGGTGTGGCACACAGACACACACACACACACACACACACACATTATATATATGTATATAGTTATACATATATATATGTATATATATGTATATAGTTGTATAAATATTCAAGTGGCCCTTCACAGCAAAAAAACACTCATAAAAGGTAATAATCACAATGTTTTTGATTCTGTGCAAGTTTCTGAGACTATGTGGTGGTAGCCTATTAGGGAAACTACAAGAAACTTGGATAATTTTACTACAAAAGGCTTTACAAAAGGTTATGAATAAATGCCATACCATTCAATAAGGTAAACATAAAAATACACATTATTCATCCAAAGAATAATGATACAGAAGATGGGAACCATAAGTTTAGTGGCAAGAGAATGGTCTTATAGCATTATAACTACTATGTAGAACTTTTGGAATTATATAATTCCGTTAGGGGTGGCATAATAACTGTACATGAAGTCTTAAATTATCCACCATCCAATGCCACAAGAAAGAGAATATACACAAGATTGGGTTCCAGTTCAACAAAAATTCTAAATCATCTTCCCATTCGAAGCAAATTGCTGTGAAAAGTTTATTACTGTATCCCATTATTCACAATACCATAATTTGTTTTCCTAGTTGAACTGTATCTTAATGGACAATCATATCTCATTATTGGTAAAAATTCAAAACTAATATAATTGTGATTTGGCTCTTGAACCTGCAAAATTAATATTCAGAGTTGCAAAAGTAGCAACTAACATGAATTGGAGAACTGATGACATTAATGTAAAATGTAATTTGTTTTCTATGCTTAATAAATACATCAAGAATTCTGTTAGTGAGGTGATCTCGTCTAATGTGATTTGTGCTGCCTCTCAAGTAAGGCAAGGAAAAGAGTAATCTCGCTTTCTTAGAATGTGTTATAAATAATAAAATCGGGAGAGTTAACCAGAAGTACATAAATGACCATTAATTTCTTATATGTTTGTATAATTTTGTCTCTAAACTTTGAGATGTAACTATAATGATGCAAATCCAGTTGTAACTATCAGATCTAAAAATAAAATTAATTTATACTTCAGTATGAAATATAATATGTAGTATAAATGGCAATATAATTGTAAACAAATACATACCCGCTTCAGATTTTGCTAATACAAGATATCTCCAATTTACAAAATTGGAAACAAAGACACTCTTATTAAAATAAGAGAAGATATATTTAGCCTCTGCAAACTGCTACTTTTTTCCTTGTCAGCAAGGAACAAATACACTTCAGGTAGTTACGCATATAAAGTCCAAGAGGATATGAGAGGCACTGGTGAATACAAAGCATCATAGATGCAAAGGCAGTCTAGTAAGCATCCAGCCTGGGATCATAAATACCAGTGTCTGCAGGCAGCCTGTGCGGAGGAATAAAGGGCTCCAGGTGCACCGACTCTCTTGACCACAGCTCCATAAAATGCAGCTGCTCCTCTGCTTCCACAGATTATGTCATGCAGCGAGGTGGGGTCCCCAGAACATTCCACCATCCTCAAGCAGCTTCATTGTTTGTCTTTGTAGAGATCAACTTCTGAATTCTCAGGATAAAAAGATCACTGCTCTGCAGACTAAATAACTCTACCAGCTGCATTTCTTTTAGAAGGCTGATGGCCTGCCACCTTGAATCCAGACCATTCACCTTCACTGGCTAATTTTTTTTAATCACTTTCTAAATATAAAATTTCTGGGGCTGGTACTTGATCCAATTACTGTATTAATCTAGGGTTTCATATGAAATAACCTCTCTTCAGTTAAAATCTATTTTATCCTGACAGGCTATTGCTACATGATATTATTTCGTGACTTTTGGGTTGCATGGTGCATTATTAGTTTTTAAAATTTTTATTACTAGTTTATTGTTCTATGGAGGTGATGTACAAGGAAACACAATTACATGAGTCAATGCAACATCTGCTTCTTCAACATTTTCACCTCAAGTTCTATATCCTCTCCCTAACACTTCAAATGACATACCCTTGAATATACCATACATATGCGAAGAAGATAGAATTATCCAAAACCAAAGAAAGAAAAAAAGAGGGGCGAGGATTTTGGCCTAGTGGTAGACTGCTTGCCCAGCATGCACAAAGACCCAGGTTCAATTCCTTGGTACACATAAATAGAAAAGCCAGAAACGGTGCTGTGGTTCATGTGGTAGAGCCCTCGCCTTGAGTTCAAGGGCCAGGACTGGCAAAAAGAAAAAAGAAAAAGATGATTCCAGTTTCCATACCTTGGAGTTAATTTTCATCCGTACTTTTTAAATATATAAATAGTGTGTTATTATTTTAATTCTCTTGATCACCAGGCCATCTGACAAAATTTCCGAACTCAAGAGAAAATGCTAATTAAGTTGTAAAATTGTTGTTATTTGATTGCTACTTCTAATAAATACTAACATAATGCTAATTCTGAGAAAGCAATAGAAGTTAGCAGGAATTTTCTAAACTAAAAAAAAAGTATTTGCTTAGCAGCGAAGTTGCTGTAGTTCCTACTTTTCAACATAGTTTTTAAATTCACTGCCTGCATAAACATAATACTTTGGATACTATTTCACAATTTATGAAATTTGGAATCATGTAATAGTAGTATCAGTCTTTTTCACATTTTAATTTCAATAGTTTTAGAAATTAACTATTGTAGTTGTCAGTGTAGTCAATGTTTTCTAAAAAGTTTTGCATTTGAGCTCATGTAACTATTGAATTCAACATTATACACCATATTCGTTTATACATGATACTCTTTCTCTCTTAGTTGCTAGGGACATGGTTCCTGTACCTCCTTAACCATTTCTCTTCTCTCTCTCTCTCTCTCTCTCTCTCTCTCTCTCTCTCTCTCTCTCTCTCTCTCTCTCTCTCTCTCCCTCCCTCCCTCCCTCCCTCCCTCCCTCTTTTCTCTCTGTGTATGTGTGTGTTGATACATACTTTCTTTTGAGTAGTACTTTATTAGAACATTATCTCAAGTTCTGTGAGTAGATTCTAAAAGAGATCTAGACTAGTCTAGCATGAAAACTCTTGTTTTTATGGTAGATGATGAAGTATACAGAGAATTTACCAAATTGCTTGCGGGAAAGCTGTGTGGGAGAAAATAGGACTGGATGTAGAGAAAGATGATTTTGTAATCTCATTCTTCTAAAGAATACTCCTTTAGAAAACCCATTTGAAATGAACATCCTCAAATGTCTCAATTATAAATAAGGATGATGCTATAAAAAACCCTGTGAGTATAATCTAATAAGGATTAATTTATAGAAAACCAAACTTTTTTGGAGGATACGCACAGTCTTTTTATTTAATGGCTATTAAATAAATGTTGGTATTATTTGCAATATTTACTGACAGTTCATTATTAACAACAAAGTAAGAAAGTAAAAATAGTGCCTGATTATTTATCATCAGTCATAACTATTCTATGGTGTTTTATATTTTCTTTAATTATTCACCTTTCTCATTATTTTGGCATACTGAGCTTTGAATTCAGGGCCTTGTATTGCCCTTTACCACATAAGCCATAACCCTCCCCCATTTTTTAGTTTTTAAGTTGTTTGAGGAGAATTGTCTCACATTTTTGCTTGGGTTGAGCTTCAGATCAAGATCCTTCTATATGGTTGGATCACAAGTATGATTCATCTTGTCTATGCTCATCTTATAGATGGTCATGAGAATCTCCTTCACTTTTTGCTTGGACTTGTCTGGAGGCATGATCTTCTCAGTGTCTATACCTGAATCTTCAGGATTACAGACTTACATTGCTCTGCCAGACCTCAGTGCTAGAGATTTCCTGTTGAAAACCACAGTACTTAGTCCTTCTCAGGTCAACTTGTCATAAGTTCAACTGCTCAGCTGAAGATATATTTCTGCTCATTGTGAGCTGCAAAGAATCCCAAGGATTCTAAGATGAGGCCAATATTTTGTCAAGAATTATATGAATAGTCATGTCATAGCTCTATTATATGGGACCTGCAGTTCACTGCATCAAGATAATAAATGTACATACCATAGGCATCCCTCTCTCTCTATATATATGTGACTTGTTTATATTAAAATCAGTATAAATAATTGGCAAAGTATTTTTCACTAACACAAGCAATATATTAAGAAAATGAAAACAATCCAATTATTTAAAACTTTATGGTGAGAATTTTTTCCATATATTTTTATTGTAATTAATATTCAGCAGATAGGAGGTGCATTACTTCACAAACATTGATACACTTTCTCATGTCTTAGTCCCCATTTCCATTCCCCTAACCCCACCCCTCATCTTATTTTCCCCCCTTCCCTATCCTATTTCAAATAACCAAATAAGCATATATGCAATATATCAGATAACAAGGTGAAATACTGTAACAATATGAGCTAACCAAGGGACAGCAAAAGAGATGAGTACAATAATCACTCATTATATTGCTTTTGTTTCTATATTCTGGAGGTCCTTTCATTTAGTGTCATACTATATGGCCTTAGGTATCTAGATTTTGCTTTATTGCAAATCTCTGCTAGTAGAGCCCAAGGTTTCTACTGATTATGACCAATGAGGGAAGCCATTGAGCCTATGTTCCTTTGAGTCTGGCTTACTTCACTTAATATGATTTTTTTCTAAGTTTTTCTATTTTCTTACAAATGGGGCAATGTCGTTCTTTCTGATAGCAGCATAGAATGCCATTGTGTAAACTACTGCATCTTTTGATCCACTCATCAACTGAGGGACATCTAGGTTGGTTCCATATCTTTGCTATGGTAAATAGTGCTGCAATGAACATTGTTGTGCTAGTGGATTTAGTATGTCCTTGGTTCTGGACCTTGGGTAAATACCAAGTAGTGGGATTGCTGGGTCATAGGGGAGCTCTATGTTTAGTCTTTTGCCATACTGCTTTCCATAGTGGCTGAACCAGTTTGCACTCCCACCAACAGTGTAGTAGTGATCCCTCCTGGCCACATCCCCTCCAGCATCTGTTGTTATTAAATTTCTTGATCCTGGCCATTCTAACTGGAGTGAGGTGGAATCTTAGAATTGTTTTGATTTTCATTTCTTTTATGACCAGAGATGTTGCGCATTTCTTCATGTGTCCATAGGCCATTCTTATTTCTTCTTCAAAGAAGACTCTCTTTAAGTCTTTGGCCCATCTTTTAATGGGATGTTTGTTTCTTTGGAGATTCATTTTGGAGTGATTCAATTTTTTGAGCTGTTGATATATTTTAGATATGAGGCCTTTGTCTGTTTTGTGGTTAGTGAAGAACTTCTACCACTCTGTAGGCTTTCTAGTTAATTTGGTAGCTGTGTTCTTTGCCATACAGATGCTCTGCAGTTTAATGCAGTACCACTTATGTAGACTTTCTCTGATTTGTTGTTTTTCTTAGAGCAGCAAAACCTTAACTATAAAATGTAGGTGGACTTGGAACAAATAATTTAGTCAGTTAAATGGTAATAAATGTCTTGCATAAGTAGTACACTGTTTGCACTCATCTCACATAAATCAAATTTTCAAAAGAATCTTTGAGTCGAAATTATAATTATCTCAAGTTACATCTAAAGAAACCAGGGTTTAAACTGGTTCAGAAACATGTTTGAGCTGAAAAAGCTTTGTGGAGAAGCTGCTATTCAAAATGATAAAAATCCAACTGCAGAGTCAGATACCAAGAATTCCACACACCAAAGTTTTAAACTTGTTCAGGACTTCACAACTTCTCATATTTACAAAGTTCTGTATATAGCAATCAGTTTTAGAAAACTTGGGAGAACCATCTTTTTCAAGGTGACATTTTACCCTCTGCTGAAATCAGCCAATGATTGCTTGGTTAGGTCAGATGACTCAGGAATATATTCATACTTCTGCTTTACTATCTATGATCTCATTAAAGAAAGTGCAACCAAGATCATTATGAGCCAAGAACTCATAATCTTCACTGGGATGTTTTTAGGACATATTCAGTGTAGTTCTGGTTTTATTAAAATTAGTGGACAGGGCATGCAACCCATAATTTTCAGTTCCAAATAATAGACAGAATACTATGAGATAGCCCAATACTATGAGATTCTTTTCAATAATTATGACACTAGCTACAGCAGAGTCTACTTAATAATGTCGCAGCTTAAAGGCCAGATCAACCAACTCAAAGGAAAGATAAAAAGTAACTAGAGCTCTGTTAACAGTAATTAGTGCATACATGTTAAATGTTGTAGAATCAGTATAGGGTAATGAAATGGAAGTTTGTGTTGCTACTTGACAAATGTTTCTAGATATCCACAATACACACTGAAAAAGCAGCTAGAATTTATTCCTCATTAAGTGATTAAAATGTACTTCTTGAGGGCTTCTTTAGAACCAAACTGTAGTAGAAACTATTGGAATATTAAAAACAATTCAACTGGAAAACAGTGTACTCTCTCTGAGTTAAGACGCATAGAGAGCAAGATAGGGATTCATGCTTGACTTGTAGAATTTGCCTTTTAACCACAGAGTTATAGCTCATGGTTTGATCCCATTCTACTCTCATTTAAAGCACACTGCTCATGTCTAGTAATTGCTGTCTCTGACCTTCAGAAAACCAGGAAGAAGTATAATACTAAAACACCTTTAATTCTCTGAACAAGTTTCGTTGTGTAAAAGTTTTCCGCTATCATGGCAGAAAATAAAACTAAAGAACAGTAAATTCTCTGGAGTTCACATTTAGCAAAGCCTTCATCATGAGTTTTAAAATATTTCTAGGATTCGACACTGTTTTATAGCATTCCTACACTTTTCACGGGCCATGATTTTTCTCATATGTTGAACTAAGAATTTAAAAGGCAGTATGTCTTACTAGGTTTGCAAAGCTTTAAACAGGCTCCGTTTAATTTGATGAAGTAGACAAAGGTAGTTACATTGAAGGATATTCTAAGGTTCATTACATTACCCTAGCAAGAAATTGGGATTGTTTTATGGTGTATAGCGTTTTTCTATTAGTATATAGACTGCTCTGTCTTCTAGTGCCTAAAAGAGCCCTTGGTCATGACTTTTATAGGTCCCTATATGCAGTAGTTTATGTTTGATTGCTTTTCATTTGAATCTCTCTCTCTCTCTCTCTCTCTCTCTCTCTCTCTCTCTCTCTCTATATATATATATATATATATATGTGTGTGTGTGTGTGTGTGTGTGTGTGTGTGTGTGTGTATGTGTGTGTGTGCGCACAAAGTGTGTGTGTATTTTAACACACATAATACTTGACCTATAGATAGCACTATTATCCACAAGTGAAGAGCACCCTAGATACATGATATGCCAATTCTAGAATTTCTATGGTTGTTGCAAAAGTTGAGATATAATGGAATTATATAGATTGAATTTTTTCAAAATTAAATGCCAAGTCCTTATTTGTAGAGAGTACCAATATGTCATCTACAGATAAATGAATTGTGTGCTAATTGTACTGCAACAGACCAACCAGATTCACTAATTTGTCACCTGCTTATAGTGCAAGTCAGGGTAAGTAAGAAGCCCTCTTGTGAAGTGTACTCCCAGTGATATCATTTCAACTTGAAATCTGTGAGTGGTAATGGTTTTCTTTTTCATATATACTGTATTTATATTCTTCTTAGTTGTACAAAGGAGTTGCTATTCCAGTAAGCAGTTTATGAACACAATGTGTCTTGTTTAATGTCATCTCTTTCACAATTCTCTCTGAGGTAATGGGTTTCTGACATCTCCATCGATTACATCCCTAGCATCGTGGCAGCTAATGTTTGACACACATTGGTCCACTTGAGACATCACTACTGCACAATCTCCCTGTGTCTCTGCATTCTCATAGAGGATTTCTCACAGGTGAAAGAGGACAACCATGGAGGTGAAAATGTTGCTCACTAACACTTAGTGTGCTACCATTCATTTGCCCATATTTCTGTTCGAGTTATCTTCTTTTTTTTCATAGAGGAAGACAGTGCTCTCTGACCTGAGCTCACATGCTGGAGCCATTTGCCTTTAAGATCCTTTGGAGAGCAATTTGAAGACATTGCCTTTGTATAGTGAGCACTGTGTCAAATAATCCATTTATGTTTCATAAAAGAGTAGAGGACAAAACTGAAAGTGATTATATAAATGCTGGAATTAGAATTAGATTTGCTTGTCATGCTAGGTCTTAACAGAACTGACTACATGAAATTGATTCTTTGAACTTTTTTTCCCCCCTACAACATACCTGGAGGAAAACAAACAAAAATGATAATAACAAATGAGCATTGTGTTTGCAATACCTTATTGTGAGTCTCCAAGTTTGCATTTCCCCTTCTTGAAGCAGAAAGAGGAGATTGATTACAAACTGGGCACAAATGCCATATTTGCATAAACATTATTCCTTATACAAATAGCTGCACTGTCTTCTGTGAGACTTGGCTACACAATCAATTAGTTCTAGCTACTAACCATTCAGATAGCAAATAAAATACACCACAAGGCTACATATATATGCACATATATGCATTTATATGCACATGTATACATATGTATCAGTATTCCTATCTATCTTAATATGGTCATTTCCCTCTCTAATTGAAAATATTTCTCTCTTCATTTAAAACTCATTGTTTTTTTTTAACTTCCAAATGGGAGAAACTGCTGAACAAATGGCCTTAATTAACTAAATTGCATTATAGTAGAGCTGATGAACACTTTGTGCTTTCAAATTTCAAATACTTTCTAAGTATCCAATTCTGTTCTCTGGGGAAAAGTGTTTATATCATGACAGTGGAATTATTTGAGTTGTGGTTGGCATTTCTGCAAAGCTATGCTTCATAATCTCACAATTCTGTTCTCTCAAAATCTTTTAAGTTGAAATGAAAAGGAAGTGAAAATATTGCTTATAGTCAAACCTGAAGTTGTTAATTGATGCATCTGTTTAACATGCTTGAAAAACAGGCTATACTGGAATGCCTAAACATGGACAGTTTCTTTTCTTTTTTTTTTTTTTTGCCAGTCCTGGGCTTGAGCCAGGGCCTGAGCACTGTCCTTGGTCTTTCTCAAGGCTAGAGCTCTACCACTTGAGCCTCAGCACCACTTCCGGCTTTTTTCTATGTATATGTTACTGAGGAATTGAACCCAGGTCTTTGTGCTAGGCAAGCACTTTACCACTAGGCCAAACTCCCGGCCCACATGGACAGTTTCTTGATGAGAGTAGATCACTGAAACATTTCAGTGACTCATATCTGTCAATGCCTGTCTTCTACCTTAGTGTTCCTTTCCCTTTATACAACTCATAATTTCAAACAATGCAAAAACAACTAGTATTACACATTAAAGGAAAATCAGGATGAAATCCTTACTCTTTTCCTTTTATTTTTGTATATATGTAAACTTAAATGAAATATATTTGTTCTCTTTTTTATAATGATATTATATTTTATTGTTGGGATGATATATAGCTCTCATTTGCAATAATTAGTACACATCTAGTATTCTTCTAGCAGAGGACCACAATAGCTCAAAAGCTATGCACATATGGCCATAGAGGATGAGTTAAATGTAATTCAGGATATGGAAACAAGGGGTCTATATTTTTTATTGTTGCTCTTAATGCACAAGGATAATTTTTAAAGAACACATTGGTTTAGCATCCTTTACATTTGGGGGAAAAAAACCATAAAACTTATTGTTTAATGTTCCCTCTGGGAAACATAATGGTAGAGAAAGATCATAAGAGAACAGTAAGTATCATGTATAATAAGATTTGAATGCCATTTCTATGGCCAATGAATTGAATACTTTTGTCCCATCGCTTGCAATTATGAAAGTGTTCTTTGTATAATGTGATTTCTTATAGTATGTCAGTTCCATTAACTAGTATAAGCTACCCAGGAGCACAGCATGCTTGGATAAGCGCTTTGCTGGCTTTTTAAGTTCACCTTTAAAGAATGTCCAAAGGATGGAGTTCAGTGAATATAATGTCAGTTATGGAAATGTTGAACCAAATATTGCAAGGCTTAGGTGATAACTCAGTCACAGATCATATATCTAGCATGTGTGAAACCCTGGGTTTGATACTCCACCCCAAGAATTAAAAAGATAGGTGGAGTAATAAATGCTCTTCCTTTATTTAACAGGTGAATACATTTTGATCAATATCACTGTTGTTAAAGCATCAAATGCAGTGCTCCCAGTATCCTTTCCTTCAATTAGTGTAAAAGCCTAGATCTCCACTCACACTCTAAACATGTGAAATGACACCTGTTTTATTCTTGTTTATTCATTCAACACCACTGTGAGGTAAGACACGTAAAATCAATGTCAATGCAGGAAACCAAGGACTAGACAGTACAGTTTAGTTTGCCAAATTAGAGGAGATTGATGCTTGTCAGACCACGAATCTCAGTCAGTGAAACTATTTTTCTGATGAGTAGCAGAAGACATTCTAAGGTTTAAATAATCAGATCTTGAAAAAAATGGATATATTCACTGGTTACTTATTTAGTGATATATAATTCAGAACAAAAATATCATGTTCCTATTAAAATAGCAGTTATCACAATGATAATGGAAGCTACCCATTAAAGAAGGCTACTGTATTCTATAATCAAATGTTGTGAAGTTTCCATTGATTACTAGATTCCATTGGTTACAGTGTATGTGTGCGCACATTCTAAAGAACCTTAAGGTGCCTCCAGATTCATTCCTATCACATCTACCATCAGCAGTCCACACTACAGATAAAAAGAAAATTGGATGAATTTTTAAGAGATTAGTGTGCTTGCTTCAAGATTCTTTGAAAACAGAGATTACCTCCCAGAGTTACCATTGGAAGTATACCTGTTTTATAGGTTTTTGCTAATTTCTTCATTATGCAAACTTGTGAAGAAAAAATGAACAAGCTTGAAATGGTGTGCTAGATGGGGCTAGATCCACAAAACAACTTTCCAGGTATGTCACACAATAGCCTGGCTAAATATTAGCGAGTGGAAAGAACCTGAATACCTATTCAGAAGAATAAATTACAGGAATGACAAACAGACCTCATGTAGGGTAAGGCTAGTAGTTGGGAGTTTAAAGGACTAATAGGGTTTAATATTAAAACTTGCTAGCTATAATTTTCATGACATAATACAGTTAAAATCAAATAGTCTTTTGCTTCCTGATCTTTGGCATGTTAGTTGCTTTGGCAATTATTTCTAGGCTTACCAAACCTGGCCAATCATCATTAGAATGCTCAGCTAGTTAAAATGTCATACAGTACAAATGTTTAAAGATATTATCTATCTTTCCCTGCTCCTCAAAGGGCTCAAAATGTTGAAAGGAATATGAACATGCAAAAGGAAATGCATTCATATAGGAACTGTGGTTGTGTGACCTTATGTAATAAGAAAGTAGCACAGAGGAAATGCATTCTCTGTTTAGAAAGTCTTGACTCAGGAACAAAGGTGAAATTCACCTCATGACTATCCTACCTAAGGGAAGTACCCATACCTTTCCCAGATTTATTACATATTCTATTGATGACCTTAATCATGAATCTTAATTCAAAAAACCAAAGTGATATTCATCAAGCAGAATTAGTGATATGCTACCATTAATATAATCTCATTCATTGGAGTTACCAACCCATGTGGAAGAACCTCCTACTCTCATTTTTATTAGCATTTATAAACCTACATACAGAATATGAATCCATATACATTTAGGCCACTTGATTCATGGGCTTAATATACTTGGTATAATATTATAGTTATTATATATTTATTTTCTGGATGAAGTTGAATATTTCTTTTACTAAGAAGCTACTGTGATTATAGTTGTTAAAAGGCTGCTAAATGTTGTTATAACTTGGCCATTCTAGTTATGAAATCAGGTAGCTAGGGCATGTATTTTATGAGAAACATTATAAAACCATCAGTATATGCTCAAAAGCTACATTTTCCTATTACTATAGTCATGAAAAGTTTGGAGATATTTTTTAATTAAATGATATTTTTAAATTAAGATTAGTGAAAAGATTTATAAATTTTTTTACTCTTAGCTGAAATAGCCTCACTAAGTTTATGGGCATATAATTCATACTTTGGAGACACAATGGCTATTTTCCTATGAATGAACAATTTTCAGGATATCAAAATGTCACAAGGAACTCATGTGCTCATCTATCACCAACTAATTCAGAGTGCCTTTCACATTATCATCCTCATCAGATTCTTCAGGTTGTTGAAAAACAGAACTTTCATATGTTTGAGAAATGTCAGAGAACAAAGAAAATGTTCTCTCTCATTGAATGGGCAACAATATTTTGTACTAAGAACGAATATAACAGTGACTCTCAAGGGGTTTACTTCCTTGCTTCACATGTTAAAAATATGAAAAGTATAGTCGAGAATTCTCTATCAAACTGGATTACTATAGGTCCACTAGAAATGTTTGGGGTTTTTTTGGAAACAGAGATCTGAATGCACCGAAACACTTGAACTGTAGACATTTTCCACTAAAAATAAGGGAGAGTGCTATTATTTCATCATCTTATTTGTAATAATTCCAATTTCTAAAATTTCTCTGTGATCATCATGTATGAAGGTTATTTGCTTAATATTTTGGCTTCAATTTATAGTTAGATCAAAGATACTCATGATCACACCATACTTATATTATAATTTGTAGCAATCACCCTTAATCTTGATGCTAGACATGCCATTTATCACTGAATCTTTGTGATAAGACAAAACACTTTGGGTAACTCTAGCTTAATTAATTGAGGTCATATTATCTATGAGCTCTAAGTTATAGAATGACAACTAATGACATTTGACTTACACATGTCTGGGCACATGACTTTAAAGTAACATGTGACTTTGCTAGTGTTCTCTTAGTCACAACAGAAGCCTAACTTTTCTTTTTTTTCATATATTTTTATTGTAATTAATAGAAGGGTTACATGATATTTGCCAGATAGATGGTGCATTATTTCCCATATATTGATACCCTTCCACATGTCTTGATCCCCATTTCCCTCCCCCCCCACCCCTCATCTTGTTTTCCCCATTTCCCTATCCAATTTTGAACAACCAATATATCAGGTAACGAAGTGAGATACTGTAACAATATGAGATAACCAAGGGACAGCAAAAGAGATGAGAGATAACATAGTAGCTTACAGGTCGAAACTTTCTTAATAAGGACCAAGAATCACAACAAAGGCGGGATAAGTGGGACTGCATTAAACTGCAGAGCTTTTGTATAGCAAAGGACATAGCTAGTAAACTAAGTAGGAAGCCTACAGAGTGGGAGAAGATCTTCACCAACCATACAACAGACAAAGGCCTCATATCTAAAATACATCAACAGCTCAAAAAATTGAATCACTCCAAAACTAATCCCCAAAGTAACAACTATCCCATTAAAAGATGGGCCAAAGACTTAAAGAGAGTCTTTTCTGAAGAAGAAACAAAAATGACCTACAGACACATGAAGAAATGCTCGACATCTCTGGCCATAAAAGAAATGCAGATCAAAACAACGCTAAGATTCCACCTCACTCGAGTTAGAATGGCCAGGATCAATAAAGCTAATAACAACAGATGCTGGAGGGGATGTGGACAGGAGGAATCACTACTACACTGTTGGTGGGAGTGCAAACTGGTTCAGCCACTATGGAAAGCAGTATGGCAGTTCCTCAAAAGACTAAACATAGAACTCCCCTATGACCCAGCAATTCCACCACTTGGCATTTACCCAATCATCCAGAAACAAAGACATACTAAATCTACCAGCACAACAATGTTCATTGCAGCACTATTTACCATAGCAAAGATATGGAACCAACCTAGATGTCCCTCAGTTGATGAGTAGATCAACAAGATGTGGTATTTGTACACAATGGAATTATATGCTGCTGTCAGAAAGAATGACATTGCCCCATTTGTTAGGAAATGGAAAGACTTAGAAAAGATCATATTCTTTGAAAGAGTCAACAAAATAGACAGACCCCTGGCAAGATTAGTCAAAAAAGAAGAGGAGAGACTCAAATAAACAAGATCAGAGATCCCACAGGAACAATCACAACTGATATCCAAGAAATTCAGTCCATTATGAATAAGTACTACCAGGGCCTATATTCAAAGAAACAAGAAAATCTAGTAGAAACGCATGATTTCTTAAATAAATACATGCAACCCACATTGAACAATGAAGAGATAAACAAAATGAAGAAAACAATCTCTTACAATGAAATTGTGGAAGCAATCAGGGAAATGCCAACCAAAAAGGGCCTAGGTCCAAATGGTTTCACTGAGGAATTCTACAAGACATTTGATGTTGAAGTAACACCTATACTCTTACAACTCTTCTGAGAAATACAAGCAAAAGGAGCAATACAAAACTCATTTTAGGAAGCTAATATTACACTCATCCCCAAACCAGGAAAAGACCCAACGAGAAAAGAAAGCTACAGACCTATCTGTATAATGAACACAGATGCAAAACTCCTCAATAAAATTTTAGTTAACAGAATCCAGAAACAAATTAAAAATTTATACACTGTGATTAAGAAGGCTTCATCCCACAGCTGCAAGGCTGGTTAATTTTGTGAATAGTAGATCTTATTTCAATCTTTGATATTTCTGATTTTATTGCTTTGCACACTTTTTGAAAGAGAGTATAAGAATTATTTTTAAACAGAAAGGAATTATTGGCTTGATATACAGCAGTACTAAGAAATTAAGTGAAAAAGTGTTACTATGTTGGGTATCAGTATCTCATTTGGATCATGCTTCAAAGCCATCCCAGCCATAAAAGTCTGTGAGACTTATAGCCAAAATGAGAGGAAGGGGAAAAAAGCCAAAAGTGAAACTGCAGCCCAAGGGGTAGAGCTCACCTTTGACACCCAGACCTGGAATTTAAACATTAAAATAGGATTAAAGATGGAAATGAAAGAAGGAAGGGAGGGAGGGAGGGAGGGAGGAAGGAAGGAAGGAAAAAAAGGAAGGAAGGAAAAAGGAAGGAAGGAAGGAAGGAAGGAAGGAAGGAAGGAAGGAAGGAAGGAAGAAAGGAAGGAAGCATGGAAGACAAACTTAACTTTTAGCTCCTGATGTATGTCATGCTATATCCGTAGATACAGAATACCAGAACATGACAAATATCAGTAATTTAACAGGGCCCATTCATGTAAGAATGTTATTAACTCAGTGGAAAAAAAATAAAAAGGGAAAGAAAGAAAATGAGGAAGAAAGAAAGAATAAAATAATGAAAGAAAGATCAAATGGAGACCTTATAAATACATATTTTCAGAAGTGCCATATGTTTCCATATGCTGCTTTTTCACTTTATGGATTTATGCATCTTTCTAAATCATATATGACTTATCATTTAATAACATATTTATGTAAGAGTTAAAGTTAATTTAAGATTAAGAGTAAAATCATACAATATTGAAAAATGCACATTAACAATAAAATATTACTTCCAAAAAAAAAAGAAAGGATCATATTAAGTCAA
The DNA here is from genome assembly GCF_031878675.1 of Megascapheus bottae. Lineage (NCBI taxonomy): Eukaryota > Metazoa > Chordata > Mammalia > Rodentia > Geomyidae > Megascapheus > Megascapheus bottae. Next base: position 13,931,158 of record NC_143519.1, read on the forward strand.
GTAAGCCAGACTCAAAGGAACTTAGGCTCAATGGTTTTCCTCATTTGTCATAATCAGTAGAAACCTTGGGCTCTCCTAGCAGAGATTTGCAATAGAGCAAAACCTTGATACAAAAGGCCATATAGTAGGACGCTAAATGAAAGGATCTATAGGATATAGAAACATAAGCCTAACTTTTCTATCTATTGATTGGGCTTTAAGTCATATTTTGTTTGGATTTATTGATTTTGGTGTTCTTGACTCCTAGAATAAAGTAATAGGGAGCTAAATATATAAGCCAATACTGTAAGGCCTCAACTCTGACTTCTTGTCATGAACAATTCTTTTTCTACCAGATACTGTCCCACTTGCCCAGGAGGCTTGATTCCCTTTATTTCAAACTAATAATATGTCTACTCTGAAGAGATTATTCCAGGTTGTGATTGGAATGCTATGTCTCTCTAAAATTAATATGAAAATCTGATCACCTTTCTTTAGTTTTTTAGAGGTGAAGCCTTGTTAAATGACTAGATCTTGAGAATGGGGCCCTTATTTATATATTAGTGTCTTTAAAAAATGAATCTGGGGAACATGGTTTTCCCTTTCTTTTACATGAGGATTCACACAGGCATCCTCTATTAGGCAGATCAAGTGTGCACAAAACACCTTGACTGTGGACTTGTCACACTCTGATTTTGGACTTCCAGCTTCCAGAACTGTGAGCAAAACAAAACAAAAAAAAAACAAACAAAACTGTTGTTTATAAATGACTCAGTGTAAGGTGTTTTGTTTCAGTAGCCTAAGTAGATAGGAAAATATTGTCCTAACAAACAATGCTCAATTTATTACTCACCCACGTCAGAAGGTCCTACTTGGACATTCTCATCAAAATGAAGTTAGTTTTGACCACCTGGATACACTTCCCTGGGGAAATTACTGTTTACTGTATAGGAAAACAATTAGAATAATAACCCCAATGGTGGTACTTATACAAACATGAAAAATTAAGGAAGGCAGTCATTAGCAACTCTGACAGTTATGACTATTATTTCTCTTCCCTGGATGATATCATTTCCATTCTTTAATAAGTAGTGATGGATAATTGATTGACCTAAATTATTTGTAGGTGCATTATGATGAGGTCTGCCACTGCTAAATCATCTTGCTCTACTTATATTGATAAAACAGGTAAAATCTACTATCATTGAGTTGTCATAGGTGAACACACACATGTCTTTCACATTCGGGCATATGGTCTATGGTCACAGTCAGGGCTCCATATCCAGATTCCTCATCCCCGAGTGAAATACAAATCCAAAAGAAACAGATTGTGACTGTAGTGAACCTGTATAGACAAGTTTCTTGCCACATTTTTCCTAAGCATTCACCAAATTATGTTACTAAAGAAGAATCTTCTCTCAGCCTCCAGGTTCTACTTAATCACAGCAGTAAAAATCAGGATGGAAAGATTTTTTTTTTTTGCCAGTCCTGGGCTGGAGCTCAGGGCCTGAGCACTGTCCTTGGACTTTCTCAAGGTTAGAGCTCTACCACTTGAGCCTCAGCACCACTTCTGGCTTTTTTCTATGTATGTGATACCGAGGAATCGAACCCGGGTCTTCGTGTATGCTAGGCAAGCACTTTAACCACTAGGCCAAACTCCCGGCCCCAGGATGGAAAGAATTTTAAGTGGTTTCCTCAAAATAAGAATCTCATAAGATTAAAGGTAAGTCAAAGTATTTAGGAGAACAAGATAAAGTTAGAGATAGACAAACAGAAGGAAAAACATCTCTTAAAATGCAGGGATATGAGTGGGAAAGCTCAAGAAATGGAGATTTTTTTCCCCCCAGTGGGTATTTATACTTTCTGAGCTAGGGGATTTCATGTTAAATCCTTATCTAGACATGAGGTCACATCACTTAGCAACCTCTAATCAATTTATTCAGTTTTCAAACAAACAGAAAACATGGCTAAGATGGGCCTTAGTATCTATTAAATGAAGAGGCAAAAGCAGTAGAACAGACTCTTTTACAGAAAACAGAGAAAATGTGCAATAGGAAATGCATTTGTCAGATATGACTTCTATTAAATGTGTCTCTAGTATTCAAGGAGATTATAACTCAGTTAAATCTTTAAAACCTGGAGATTAGTAGATTTTCGGTGTTCCTCAAGTTAGCTTTCTGGTTGTATTTTTATTCCTAAATCTGGATTTAATTACTTAAATTGTTTAGTTTCCCTGTCACCTCACCTATCTATCCTGCTTCTCAGAGCTTGCATTATTCTGTTTTCTAAGTAATCTAACAGGGGATGTCTATGCAATATGTGTATTACAACATCATTTTATGTAGGGGGATTTATGTATTTTCTGATTTTTGTAACTAAAGGGGGAATCATTGCTCTAATGGCCAAAGACAAGAAGGAATGACAGTATTTGTTTCTTTTTTCTGGGTTGGTTAGTTGGAAAAAGTCCGCTGTGGCATCTTACAGAGTTTATTTGTTGTTATTACTTTTATTATAGTGGTCAAGATGCTGGCCTCTTCTTTGAATTAAATGCAGATTATTAAAAGTTTCTATCATTTCTCATAAAATAATTGTCATGGTGCTCTGATACCAAAAAAGATCAAGATAGCTGATTATACAGTTGACTATGGTGACAACTGTATGGCTTTTGTTGTTGTTTGTTCAGGAAATGTGTGGATCCCTAATTTTCTCTCAACAGGTCAATGTTTCTTTTTTGAAATTTTTTATTGTAATTAATAGAAGGATTACATTATATTCACCAGATAGGTCAAACATTTCTAAATATGAGAATTACACACAGAGAGGCTCAATGTTGAAATGACAATATATAAGAACTTTGATCCATATCACCAGTAATTTTCCAAGAATAATGATGTAGCTTATCATTGCAGTTATTAATTCTTAATACCACCTCTCTCAATAAGAATTAACTAATGAAAGTTAACTTGTTCACCAAACCAATATTATATGCTACTTTTAGTTATTTCACCTGCAGATTTTTCTGACAACTATATTCATAGCATACCTGAAGCTTTGTGCTTTTTAGTATAAAAAAAAACTACATAGATAGATGGAATTGGGAGAGATGGGGGAAAATGTGTACTCATAACCTGATATAATTAATTGAAATCCTTTATACAACTACTTAAGAAGAAAAATGGCACTACACAAGTAATTTTGATTACTTGTACAAATAAATTATTCTATAATACCAGTGGCTCATAACGCCTATATTTATTTGTTTGTTTGTTTGTTTATTTATTTATTTATTTATTTGCCAGTCCTGGGCTTGAGCTCAGTGCCTGAGCACTGTCCTTGGATATTCTCAAGGCCAGAGCTCTAGCACTTCAGCCTCAACACCACTTCTGGCTTTTTTTTTTTTTTATGTATGTGGTACTGAGGAATCGAACCCTTGTGCATGCTAGGCAAGCATTCTACCACTAGGCCAAACTCCTGGCCTCGTAATGCCTACTTCTTAATCCCTAAATAATATTCCAGTCATGGATTTTGTATATATTTTGTTTGCTTTTGAGACAAGATCTGATATCCTGGATCATCATGTCCAAGAACACATTATATAGCTCAGGCTAGCCCTGAGCTACCATTGGCTCCTAAATGCTGAGACTACAGGATATACCAACATACATCTTTCTCACAGACTTTATCTCAAACAGTTCCATCTAATTCTTTGATTTTTGCAGTTCTAAGCTGAATTTCCCACTGAAAATGTCTTCAGCAAATTTTGGTTTCTCCATGACTGATTCTATGTTATGATCAACACTTCTGTCGAATGGTGAATCATATTGCTAAGTAACTTAAACTATCTCCTTTCTCAGTTATTTCTCTCTCACTTGGTCTACACATAATCACATTTCAGTGCTGATATATTTTATGTATCTTTTATGTTGCTGCCATTTGTTCCTATATAATACCCTATTTTAAATTGCAAATTCCCAAAGGCAAAGAAGGATGCTTTCATTTCCATTGTGATTCTGCACATGTATAAAGCCTGTAAGCAGTATGGATGGTCAAATCATTCTGGTGACAGAGTGATGAAAACAAAGTAAGAATGAACTAACTTGGCTCTCATATTCTTATAGATGTTACTTAATTGAAAACTCAAGCTTTAAGGTTCTGAAGTATCTCTGGACTCTGGTGGACTTCAAGGTGTGGTGTTTGATTTAAAAATCATTGATGCAGCCTAGGTGCTTATTCCAAGTACAAATTATTATTACATTTTAATTTTTATGATTTTAATTATTTTTAAGTTGTTGTATAAACGAGTTACCATTCAACAAATAGCTTATGACAGCTTTATGACTGATGTCCTTTTATGCCTCCCTCATCCCTCCCAATCAAATCCTCTCCTCAATTTTCTTAATTCAGTAGGCTATGCATTGATATTATGACTCCACCTTCCTTTCCTCATTCAATTACCCTCTTCATTTTACACTCCCACCCACCTTTCAAGTAAAAATTCCCTCGTATTCACTTTATTGCATGGTGAATTTGTTTTTGTAGGAAAATGCACTGCTTGAATTTGTCATTGCCAATACATATTTCAGTTAATACACTCGTTTACACTTGCATATAACTCCATTGTGTATATTTGCATATTCATGAATAAATTCTTGCTTCCAAAATTATATTAAGTGACAAAGAACATAGACTCCCTGGTTTTCCCTCATTTGTAATAATTGTATATGTCTAGGATAGTCCTAGCAGAGGATCAAAATAGCTCAATAGCTATGTACATTTGATCATATAAAATGATGCTAATCAAAGTGAACTTCAAGATATGGAAACAAGAGGTTTTTTTCTAATGTATTATGTGGATTTTTTTTCTTTTTAAAATTTATCTAATTTTATTGTCAAGGTGAGTGATGTGCAGAGGAGTCACATTTATATTAGTAAGGTAATGAGAATATTTCTTGTCAAACATTGTTGCCCTCTACCTTGTTTTTTTTTTTTTTAAACCACTTTCCGTCACCCAACCCAATCTAATGTAGTGTCCTGTGAATGTATGTGGCTGTTGCATTGCTTTGTCCTTTGTCCTTTGTCTCACCATTTTGTTGTTTCCCTTAGCTTCCCCAGTTCAGATAAATTTGTATACAAGATGCTGGGTACCAAAACTAGAATAGAATGACAACAGGGTATAAAACAAAGGAGAGAGAAAAAAAGGGAAAAAATGAAAGAAAAAAATAAGTTCACATATTATGTTAAAATGAACAACAAAGAAAAACTTCTTGTTTTCATAACTTGGAATTCACTTCTCTTAGCTTCATCTTATCTGGTCAAAAGTACATAGCTATTGAGCTACTATGATCCTCTACTAGGACTATCCTATCCATATGCTTGTTACTTCAAATGAGTGAAACCATGGAGTCTATGTTACTTTGGGTCTGGCTTACTTCACTTAAAGTTATTTTTTCCAAGTCTTTCCATGCCCTTAGGAATGGGAAAAAGTAATTTTTTTCTGACAGTCACATAGGATGTTATTCTGTATATACCACATATTTCTACTCCATTCATGGACTGAGGGGCAAGTTATTCATTTTTCTTTTTTCCCCATTGGTTTATTCTCTGTTGTCACTGTATTTGATTTTTGTGCCCTGTGTCTTGTATATGTGTTTATCTGATTTGGGGAGAGGAAGGGGAATAACCAAATGGTGAGAAAGAGTGAACCAATGTAACCGCCATACTCACAAGACACTATGTTGGAAATGAACTTTACAACTTGGTGGGAGGGTAGTTGTTGGAGAGGGAAAATAGGAGAAACAACAGAGGGAGTAACAATGTTCCATGAGAATTTCACACATTACCTTACTTATTTAACTGTAACCTCATCTTTACATCATCTTTACAACAAAATAAGCTATTATTTTAAAAAGTCTTGCTTCCACATGTGAAATAAAACATGTTGGCATGGATGTATGGGAAACAGAAACCTAAATTCATTGTTGGTGGGAATATAAACTTGTTCAAACACTCTAGAAAGCAGTTCAAAGATTCCTCAAAACACTAAACATAAAACGAGCTTATGATCTAACAATTCCACTGTTGAACATTTCTCCATATTACAAGTTATGATACAAGAAATCCATATGTACAGCCATGTTCATGGCTGACCTACTCATCATAGCCAGATATTGCCAAAGGAAATGTTCTTTATTCACTCATTGATTAGGAAGAATGATAGAATATTACTATTTTATTTGTAAAAAATGGATGAACCTAGAAAAAATATTACATTAAGAGAAATGGGCCCAAAGGAACATAGGCTCAATGGTTTCCCTCATTTGTAATAATTAGTATACATCTAGGACTCTCCCAGCAGAGGATTACAATAGCACAAAACCTAAGAACATAAGGTCGGATGGGATGAGACTAAATGAAAGGATCTCTAAGATATGGAAACAAGAACTTTATCTTGTATGTTTGTTGTTAATATACTATGTTATTTCTCTTCTCCTCTGTTTCCCTTTGGTTAATCTCATCTTGTTACTGTATCTGACTTTGTTACCTAGTATATTGTATATGTTTATTTGTTTATTTGAAATAGGAAAGGGAAGGGGGGAACATGATTGGGAGGGGGTGGAGGGATGGATATGGGGACAAAAACATCAAAAGGGGTATCAATGTGTGAGAAGTAATGCATCCACTACCTGACAAATGTAATTGTAACCCCACAATACATTACCCCGACAACAAAAAATAAAATAAAATAAAAATAAAGAAACGGAAATTCTCTAAACCCACCAGAAATATCAGAAACTCTTCTGGGCCAATCCTGGAAATTTGATTTTGGAGGTGGATGTGACAGTGGTCTGAAGCATACCAAATATTGGCATGCATTATTACAGTTCCCTACTGCCTCTCCCATGTATGGTGTGGGGACCAGCAGGATTGGCATCAGTGAAGGCTTCATTGCTGTACAGTCTCCCACAACTCCCCAGAATGCCAAATGAAAACCGGCAGTTTCAAAATCTACCTAAGTGATTGATACGTGTGCAAATAAAATTTTGAGAAAATAGTATAGAATGCATTACAAAGATATACCAGGATAATCACAAGTTAATCCCCGATCCCAGCTAATGCAATCAAGGAAGAGGATCTGATTATCTTCTAATCATCATTTGTACACATATCTCATTGACCAGGAGTTCTTCGCTATAGGTAGAAATCTGTTATTTAGAAAGAATTTGTACTATATATCAGCACATAGTAAAAACTGGACTCTCCTAATTTTCAACTGTTTTAAGCATAGCAAGGGTTAGACAGCTTATACTATTACATTTCATTAAATCCAAGATGTGAGATCATAAATTAATGAGTAATTTGAACTCAGAGGAAGATGATATTTTATTTTTGAAACTTTATATGGTAGATTATATTGAATTATACTATATTATAATGAAATTATACTATGGTTTCATTTTGTTAAATGAAATTTTCTCAGTTTTATTCTGTTATTATGGAGAGGGTTAATAAAATAAAATTCACATTGAAGCTCAGGATTTTGGTTCATTATTAAAATCACAACTCAAGGTCAAAAAGAATGCTATAGTATTAATAGAATTATTGAGCAATCTTAAGAATACATGAATGACATTTTAGTGCTACACCAAGCAATATTATACCAATCATACTATTATGAATTACTTATTAGTTCTATGAAGCTAACCATTCTTTAAATTTCACAGTTAAAAATGGAGTGAAAAATATTACAACTTTGTTCAGTTTTGGTAAAACCTGTCACTTTTCAGAATGAATAAATGAAATAGGCTAGAACTGTTATGTTCCTATGCTGAAATTTTCATTATGACTGAGTTTATGATGTATGGAATTTTTCCTCCATAACCTTTATGCTCCACTTTCACACATATTTTCAACAACAAAACACTATGATGGATAGTGAATATCTATGAGGTAAACAGAAAGAGACTTATAATCACAGGACATGAATAAAGCATTTACCAGGAAAAAAAGAACACAAAGAACAAGCATCTTAAGATGTTCAGACTGTATTAAGACCTACACATTTGCCCTTGGATTTTAGAGTGAGTCTTGGAATCACTGTAGGAAGGTAAAATTGATTTGTTTCTAGTACCAAATAATATTTAATTAATAGAATTTAATTTAATAGAATTCAATGTTAGGCATTTCTCTCTACTTAAATAACATGAAACACCTATACAGAAAAGTATTATCATCAATTACATGGAAGATTGCAATAAGAACTACTAAATTATGAGCATACTTATACAATAAATATATTATGTGTTTTTATTATTTGTTAAGAATTTACTGTATTATTTCTCCATATATGTGTAAACACACATAGCACACACACACGTGTGTATATATACATACACATACATATATGATTGCTTAAGAACAGATCACTCAGTCAAGTAATGTTTATTTTATTTAGATTCATTGTACACCAATACAATGCCTTTATTATACATTACTATATACTGTTAAAATAAAATAACCAGATGAAAGACAATGTCTTATAAGTAGCAAATGAAGCTTTGTAAATTCTCACCATTCCATAAGGAATGGTGAAAATCAAATCTAAGAAAATAATCTTCTGAATTACATTTTAATTTTAATACACAAAAATTAGTTAAAGTGCATAGAATTCTATTTAATTGGGAAGATTTATTGAAGTCAGAAAGATTGCAAACCCTAGATATGATAATTTACATGCTTTTAAAAGTTGAGAATTGTTCTCATTTTTTCCCTTGGATATAACCTTTTAGGCTTTACATTTTGAAATCATCAAATATTATGTTTCATGGAATGTGAGCTTTGAGCTAGATATTTACAGTCCAGTGTCTGAAACTATTGACAGTTTCTGAATTATTTTTTACTCCTTCTATAATTACCACAAATCTGATATTTCAAAAACAACTCTTACTACCTCATGATGTCAATAAATCAGGAATCTGCAGAGCTGTATCTGTGTTTCTTAAAGCTGATAATATGGTGCTAGTACATTAACATTTCATTTTTGAGAGCTTTAGATGGAAATCTATTTTTTGCTCATTCAGAATGTTGGTAGAATTTAACTCCTCATGACTATACTGAGGTAAAATTTTCCTGGCTTGCTGTTATCTGCTCTTCATTTTCACTTTGAGACACTGACTACATTCCTCTACTCTTCTTTTTGATTCTCTGAAAAATCATTATTACTACTGTTTTCTACTTTTATGAAATCATATGATAAAAATAGGTCCACCAAAACCCAAAATATGATCAAAATAGCCATAATCATGTCTGCAAATTCCATATTTGCCATACAGCATACCAGACAAGCAACACCAAGAAATAAAGGATATGGCAGCCTAAATCTGTCTGTAGTTGACATAGCTCCCCCAAAGAAGCAAAAGATAAAGACAAATGTGACCCAGGCCCAGAGTTCAAGTCCCACAACTGATAAAAAATATGCTACAGTTTTGATCTAATTCTGAAATTAAGTGTGATGTAGTACAAAATGCAGTAGGAATTTCCTAAAATTATTACAGACTGGTGACAAAGGTGAATCTTTAGACCATTAAGTTACTTGAAGGAAAATATTAACAATGTAGTCAATATGTTATGTACAGGACTTACTACCAAAATGAGTCATATTTCAGGGACAAATGGGGTGATTTATAATGTTTTCAATCTATTTGGAACTGAGTGAATTTTCTGCATTTTATTTTCCATTTACTATAATGTTAAATGTAAATGTTTGGCATATGAATATATTTTTATTGGTCATTCCATGAATCTTTAAAAGTACATCATCATTGTCTCAGTTTTAAAGAAAATTAAGTAGATGATGTCTTCAGCCCATATTATGGAATCACCAGTTTTGCCCACACAATTATCTTAGTTATCTAATTTGACAACAGTTTCAAAATAATAGTTCCCTTTGCATTTTACAATTTAGAAACTACAAGTCTATTGACCATTTTATGGGAAATAAATTGAGGAGTTTCTGTCAAAGCTCAGTAGAACAGTTCAATTATCTTGCTGTCACTCATGAACCTACAGTCCAGCTAATGGGAAAAGACACTTGAAGGAAGTACAGTTTTTATTGACTCTGCCTAAACAAATGTGCAGGTCCTGGTCTTACAGATACCTCCACATATTTATTTATGTTCTTTAATATTGCCATCTCCTATTATATATTTGTATCTCATACACATTTTTGTTTTAATGAAGCTGTTTTCTAATTTTTTAGAAGTACTTGCAAACTCTCCACATTCTGATCTGATATTTGTACTTATAAAAATGTTCAGAAATGTTACACTTCCTGAGATATGTGCCATTAAGGATTCCTATACAAACCACAATGGTGTAATATACATCTAGGCCATATGTTTTAACCATATATACAGGAATATATGTACATATGCATATATATGTCTGTATATATACACATGGGTATATTGTGATATTTAAAATCTAGGAAAATAATTTTAAAAGAAATCTATACTACATCTGCAAAACTTCCCATGTAACTGGTGTTTGTATTTGTGTGTATGTGTACCAAATACAGTAAATATTTATAAAACATAGCTTATATGCGTATACACATGTGTGCCTTTTACATATCCTATTGCTTCTAGGACCATTATGAAGAAAACGAGAATAAATAAAACACAAGAAAAATGCTGACATCAAATGTCCTAGTAAACTAAGTGTAGTTGAGTATGACTATGATTCATACTACTTTGGAGGGAGGCAGTGATAGCAGATCATGGTGGGATGCTTGCTTTATTTGAAAAAGAAACTAAAAGCTTAAGACTGAACTGTGGCTCAATTCTTAGGTTACTTGCTTAGTCAGCAAGTTCAGTCCCCAGTACCAACATCAAAAAATAAGAGTCCAGATTAGAAGATGTAGGAGGTTGTTGCTGCTGTTAGCATAGCTTACTGCTTGGATCAACTCTGACTTAGGGAAACAAGTACTAAAATAAACACATAAGTAAACAACACTGATTGTATGTAATTGCACATAGTGTAATTATACCACGTGGAGCTTGAACTCTGGAGCAAGCCTTTTGTTGCTAAAGAATAGCAATCCTCAATTTGAGCTACAGTTCTATTTCTAGCTTTTGGATTAGCTGAAGAAAAATGCCTCACAGTGTTCTTGGTCCATATTGACTTCAAATAGCCATCCTCTGATCTCAGATTCTTGAGTAGCAGGATTTTTGGAGTGAGGCAGTGATACTTGTTCACCTTTAAGTGACTGGTAGAACAGTTGGCTTGCTCACACAAAGCACAAATAGTATATTACACTAAACTTTACACAATGCCTGCATCACTAGATATTAGGAAATTACAACACCATTATCACCTTACAGAACTGATATCATAATATGATGGCTATTGTTGAACAAAATGCATTTGTGTCATCTACAATAGTATTCAAACAGCAACACATGTCAGTAAAATACTACAAGATAAAAACAAACCTTAGCTGGGTACGGTGGTGCACACTTGTAATCCTAGCTATTCAGGAGGCTGAGATCTGAGGATCACAGTTCAAAACCAGCTTGGGCACTAATGACTGTGAGACTCTTACCTCCAATTAACCACTAGAAAACTGGAAGTGGCATTGTGGCTCAAGGGGTAGGGTGATAGCCTTGAGCTGAAGAGTTCAGGGACAGCACCCAGGCGCAGAGTTCAAACTCCACGACCAACAAAATAAATAAACGAATGAATAAATAAAAATTAAAACAAGCCTTAACTCCAAAATACTATTGCTTCTGATCCTACAGTATTAATACAGCAGTTGTTCATGGAAATACTTAAATGGTCTTCAAACAAAACCTATCAATAAAGTCATAGGACTATGCAAAATTGAGCATCATACCATATACTTATTAGACATTTGTTGATTTTCTCTAATAGAATTATAGAATTAACATTTGAAAATATAGCATGAATATTTTCAGCCTTTATAGAGTACTTATTATGGTATCTTGTAAAATTATACTATAAAATCAATTTTAATTACTATATGTAATGCAACACAAGAAAAGGATGAGGAAGTAAAATGTTAATGGTAAGTGATTATGTATTAAACTGCAAAGATTTTTTTTATGATTGGAAGGCTGGAGATTTGATGTTATTACTGCTGTTAGTTCATTTTTATTAGGTTCATTGGGCAACTACCTCAACACTTATAAAGTATTTTTTCTGTGATGGTTGTAGTCTTCATCCCCACAGTCTCAATCTTTCAGCTCATTGACAGCTTTCTCTGCTCAATAACTCTGTTGGGTGCCACAGAGAATATAGTAACAAAGCACTGAAAGCAGTATAAAGATGATGATAATTATCCTCATATCATATCAATGTTTAACTGTCTTACCTTTTTTTCACTAATTATCAAAATGGTGAGGCCTGAAATTGCAACTTATTTTAATCTAGGCCAACTCAGCACCTTGTAAATAATGTTTAGTAAATGTTAACTGGATTTTGTATCGTCAAGGAAAATACACATTTTTACCTTAACAAACATTAAGACAGTGCATAGAGAACACAATGCAATAGAGTCATGCTTGGTTTCATCACTTAAAGATAGTTTTTCTTCTCATGCATAGAAAATGTAGCAGTAAGCCTATAATTACATTTCATTCAAAGGGAGTCCTTGCTTTAAAAATGTAACAGACTTTAGTTAACCCAATCATTCCTTCTTTAGTTAACTTTAATACTCATACTCATGCCTTTTGAGGAAACTTTTTCATATTTTTTGTAATTAATAGAAGAGTTACATTATATTCACCAGATACAAGGTGAATTACTTCACAAAATATGATAACCTTTCTCATGTCTTGGTCCCCATTTTCCTCCCCCAACTCCTGCCCCTCATCTTGCTTTCCCCCTTCCCTATCCTATTTCCAACAACCAAATAAGTATATATACACTATATCAGATAACAAGGTAAAATACTGTAACAATATGAGGTAACCAAGGGACAGCAAAAGAGATGAGAGATAACATAGTACATTAAGGACAAATATCACTCATTATATGGCTTTTGTTTCTATATTCTGGAGGTCCTTTCATTTAGCATCATATTATATGGTCTTATCTATCTAGGATTTGCTCTATTGTAAATCTCTGCTGGAGAGCCCAATGTTTCTACTGATTACTGCAGAGATTTGGTATGGCAAAGGACATAGCTAGCAAACTAATTAGAAAGCCTACAGAGTGGTAGAAGTACTACATAACCAAACAACAGACAATGGCCTTATGTCTAAAATATATCAACAGCTCAAAAAGTTCAATCACTCCAAAACTAATCTCCAAAGTAACAACCATCCCATTAAAAGATGGGCCAAAGACTTAAAGAGGGTTTTCTCTGAAGAAGAAATAAGAATAGCCTACAGACACATGAAGAAATGCTCAACATCTCTGGCCATAAAAGAAAGGCAAATCAAAACAACGCTAAGATTCCACCTCACTTCAGTTAGAATAGCCAGGATCAAGAATCTAATAACAACAGATGCTGGAGGGGATGTGGCCAAGAGGGATCACTACTACACTGTTGGTGGGACTGCAAACTGGTTCAGCCACTATGGAAAGCAGTATGGCAGTTCCTTAAAGACTAAACACAGAACTCCCCTATGACCCAGCAATTCCACTACTTGGCATTTACCCAATCGTCCAGAATCAAGGACATACGAAATCCACTGGCACAACTATGTTCATTGCAGCACTATTTCCCATAGCAAAGATATGGAACCAACCCAGATGCCCCTCAGATGATGAGTGGATCAACAAGATGTGGTATTTATACAGAATGGAATTCTATGCTGCTGTCAGAAAGAACAGCATTGGCCTATTTGTAAGGAAATGGAATGAATTAGAAAAAAAAATCATATTAAGTGAAGTAAGCCAGACTCAAAGCAACATTGGTTCAATGATTTCTCTCATTTGTCACAATCAGTAGAAACCTTTTGAGGAATTTTTAAAATAAGTATTTGCTTTTATTTATTTATTTTTTTTATTGTAATTAGTAAAAGGGTTACATGATATTTGCCAGATAGAAGGTGCATTAATTCACATACATTGATACCCTTTCACATGTCTTGGTACCCATTTCCCTCCCCCCCACACCCCCCACCCATCTTGGTTTTCCCCCCTTCCCTATCTAATTTCAAATATCCAAATATAAATAAATTCAATATATCAGATAACAAAGAGAGATACTATACCAATATGAGATAACCAAGGGACAGCAAAGGAGATGAGAGACAATATAGTACATTAAGGACAACAATCATTCATTATATGGCTTTTGTTTCAATATCCTGGAGGTCCTTTCAATTAGCTTCACATTATATGTCCTTATGTATCAAGATTTTGCTCTATTGCAGATCTCTGCTAGTAGAGCCCAAGGTTTCTACTGATTATGACTAATGAGGGAAACCATTGAGCCTAAGTTCCTTTGAGTCTGGCTTACTTCACTTAATATGATTTTTTCTAAGTCTTTCCATTTCCTAACAAATGGGGCGATGTCATTCTTTCTGACAGCAGCATAGAATTCCATTGTGTACAAATACCACAACTTGTTGATCCACTCATCAACTGAGGGACATCTAGGTTGGTTCCATATCTTTGCTATGGTGAATAGTGCTGCAATGAACATTCTTGTGCTAGTGGATTTAGTATGTCCTTTTTTCTGGATGGTTGGGTAAATGCCAAGTAGTGGAATTGCTGGGTCATAGGAGAGTTCTATGTTTAGCCTTTTGAGGCACTGCCACACTGCTTTCCATAGTGGTTGAGTGAGTTTGAACTCCCACCAACAGTGTAGTAGTGATCCCTCCTGGCCACATCCCCTCCAGCATCTGTTGTTATTCGTTTTCCTGATCCTGGCCATTCTAACTGGAGTGAGGTGGAATCTTAGAGTTGTTTTGATTTTCATTTCTTTTATGACCAGAGATGTTGAGCATTTCTTCATGTGTCTATAGGCCATTTTTGTTTCTTCTTCAGAGAAGACTCTCTTTAAGTCTTTGGCCCATTTTTTAATGGGATGGTTGTTACTTTGGAGGTTAGTTTTGGAGTGATTCAATTTTTTGAGTTGTTGATATATTTTAGATATGAGGCCTTTGTCCGTTGTTTGGTTGGTGAAGATGTTCTCCCACTCTGTAGGCTTCCTGATTAGTTTACTAGCTATGTCCTTTGCCATACAAAAGCTCTGCAGTTTAATGCAGTCCCACTTATCCAGCCTTTCTCTGATTTGTTGTGATTCTTGGTCCTTATTAAGAAAGTTGCGACCTGTGCCAAGGAGGCCTAGTGTATCTCCTATTCCTTCCTGTAAAGTTTTCAGTGTGTCAGCTTTTACCTCCAGGTCTTTGATCCATTTGGAGTTAATTCTAGTGCAAGGTGACAAAGAAGGATCCAACTTAATTTTCTGCAGGTGCTTAACCAGTTCTGCCAGCACAACTTGTTGAAGAGGCTGTCTTTCTTCCATTCTATTTTTTTGGCTCCCTTGTCAAAGATTAGGTGGCCATAGGTCTGTGGTTTAATATCTGGGTCCTCAGTTCTATTCCACTGGTCTTCAGGCCTGTTCCTGTGCTAGTACCAAGCTGTTTTGAGAATTATAGCTCTGTAATAGAGACCTATATCTTTGATGAACATCGATGCCAAACTTCTCAACAGAATACTGGCCAACCGTCTACAACAACTCATCACAAAAATTATACACTATGATCAAACTGGATTCATCACGGGGAGGCAAAGCTGGTTCAACATACGCAAATCAATTAATATAATTCAACACATCAACAGGAGCAAGGACAAAAATCACATGATTGTCTCAATAGACGCGGAAAAGGCATTTGACAAGATCCAACACCCCTTTATGTTAAAAGCTCTGGAGAAACTAGGAATCCATGGAACATTCCTCAATGTAATATAGGCTGTGTATGAGAAACCTACTGCTAGTATTACACTTAATGGTGAAAATCTAAAGCCATTCCCTGTAAAATCAGGAACGAGACAAGGATGCCCACTCTCTCCACTACTCTTTAACATAGTACTAGAATTCCTAGCCAGTGCAATAAGGCAAGAAGCAAGCATAAAGGGGATCCAAGTAGGGAAAGAGGAAATAAAACTATCCCTCTTTGCAGATGACATGATTCTGTATTTAAAGCATCCTATAGACTCTACTCCCAAGCTCCTTGAGCTGATTCAAAGCTTTGGAAGAGTAGCAGGCTATAAAATCAACCCTCAAAAATCAACTGCCTTCCTTTACGCCAACAGTGAGAGGAACGAGGCAATAATCAGGAAAGAAACTCCTTTCACAATAGCCTCAAAGAAAATAAAGTACCTAGGAATTACCTTAACTAAGAATGTAAAGGACCTTTTTGACAAAAACTTTAAAACTCTAAAAAAGGAAATTAAAGCAGAACTAAGGAAATGGAAAAACCTCCCATGCTCCTGGATTGGAAGAATCAACATTGTGAAAATGACAATCTTGCCAAGAGCTATCTACAAATTCAACACAATACCCATCAATATCCCAATGTCATTCTTTAAAGAAATAGAAGAGGCAATCCAAAATTTCATATGGAATAATAAAAGACCCGTATAGCAAAAACACTTCTTAGCAGAAAGTATTTGCTTTTATAGCAGGGAAGTTAGATTTTAATCCAAATATGCTATTCAATTAGTAGCCCAAAGTTCATAACTCAGACAAAAAGCGTGTGAGGATTATTATTATGCTTTAATTTTTGGAATAAAATATTCTATAGTGTTGTGTTTTTGATGCTGGGATAATGACCTTAACTCACTGAACTTGGTGATAACCAAGTTCTTCATCCCATTGAACATGTACTGTTTTCTCTTCCCACCAATGTAAGCCATTCATCACCTCCCCAAGAAGTTCACTTTTGAAGTTTGGTTCATCTGTACTGTCTTTGACACCCACAACTTTCCTGTTTTTCATATTTCAGTATAAGTTCCCAAGATCCTATGGTAATTGGTACTTTTCTCAATATTGCCTTGTAAATTAGAGACAAAAAGGGAAAATATGTTTTAGTATCTCTTATGTCTTCCTACCAAACAATTGTAGAAACTCAATTAGATAAAAATGGAAATGTAAAATTTGGAGATTTTGCAGGATTAAATAAATAAAATGTACCTCTCATAAGAAAAAATAGCATCATCAATAAATTTGATATGTAATGGGTTCAAAATATCTCTTATTGACCTCAATAATTTTTTCACAAATATATAGCAAAGGTAGCAACTGATAATGAGTCAAAGAAAAGTAAAATAATGAAATGCTTAGTTGTGAAAATATTGAGTATATAGGTACAACAATATCTCTATATGAAACGTCTTCAGACTTTAATGGCAAGAATTATATGAAAATACTGCAATAATCTGAAACATCCCTTGATGCAAATGCTGTCTTCATTAAAATGAAGCAGAAAGCACATAACCATACTAAAAATCCAAGGCAGTCATGGTATTCAATATATACCACGTGAGTATGAACTATGTAAGTTATAGGTAGAGATGGGAAGGGAGGTAGAACATGGGGGAGAAAAACGAAGGAGTGACATTGTCACCAAGCATTGTACTCATAACTTGACCCAAGGAAATACAATCCATTTATGGAACTACATAGTAACAATAAAATAAACTTAAGATTATGGAGAGAATACATAAACTCCCCTAACTGAGGAATATTTTACTAAATTCAATGACTGTTTCTCTGCCTGAAAATTTTTAATTGTTTATTGTAGTATTCTTTGTGTTTGTGTTTGATTGCTTCATTGTATGCCTTGGTGTCACACTGACATGTAATAACAAATAGTGTATTAATACAACTGTTCTTTTTGAAATTGGGTAGGAAATATGATCGCATGTAGAGAAGTTCAAACTCTGCTTTGAAGTGAAATAAATCTAGACAATAATCATGCTGGAAATATACCAAGTAAACTGAAAATTAGGTGTTTTTTCAATATGTCAGTTCCAAATTCCTCTGTCTTATTTTTTCAGATAAGAAAATTGCATTCCTCTCTCTGCTATGTGCCCTAGTCTTGAAGTGCTATCACCAATGTCTGAATAATAATGCCATCAGAGATTCAATCAAAATATGAAATTTGTGTTGATGCCTACATGACTTATTCTTCTTAGGCATGGGTGATGACTGCCGAAGGAATGTGAAAGACTATAATCCTCTCTTTACTCTGACAGATATTTAATGTACTCCCAGTAGCTGTAAATACTGGCAGCCTCAACTCTGAATTGAAATGTCATATCTAGGAGCCAAAACTGAGTGTATCTTTTCAGACAAACGAAGTAAAAATTAAAACCTTTTAAAAGATGATGTAAGATTTTTCATCTTTAATTCAGGCTTTAATTCAGGGCCTAAGCACTGTCCTTGGACTTTTCTCAAGGCTAGAACTCTACCACTTGAGCCACAACACCACTTCCAGCTTTTTGCTATGTATGTGGTACCGGGTCTTCCTGCATGCTAGGCAAGCACTCTACCAGGCCCAACTCCCATCCCGATGATCTAAGATTTTTCAGTGCAGAAAACTATCAAGAAAATTCTGAATGATGCAATGATGTTAACTTTAATGTTGGTTTCTGTTAGTCATCAGCTGTGATAGTAATATATTGAGTCTCTAAGCAAATGAAAAACAAATTAAAGTTTAAAGTGAGAAATCTCTCAGATTTTATAGTAGAAGGAAGAAGAATGAATGAAAAAGTCAAACAATCAGATTTGAGTTACTGAGTATCGTGCTGCTACATAGAATACTTTTAAAGCATTCTAAAACATTGCTTGTTACCTTTTAGTTAATACATTTAATTTTGCATGCTATTTTTGGGATATACTTTCTATGATAGAGGAAACGCTTCAGGAAATCTATGTGTACAAATACATTGTGAAAACATTTTAGGATGCTTATCCCTTATTCTGAGAGAGAGTGGGTCATTATTAAATCCTGGTCAGTATAGAAAACATGAAAATATGTGTCAAAAACCAATGATTCGTTTCAGGAACCAAAACAAATTATAATTTTATAATCTGAATCTGATGTCCTTTAAATCTAACTAAAGCAGAGAAATTTTTTACATATAGTTCACATTTTGGTAGAGTTTGTGATAACTCAGGTGGGTTTTAGAAATTTAAAACCCTGAAAAAGGAAAATAAAGCAGAACTGAGGAAATGGAACCCCCTCCCCCACATGCTCCTAGATTGGAAGAATTAACATACGCGAAAATGGCAATCTTGCCAAGGACTATCTACAAATTCAACGCAATACCCATGAATACCCCAATGTCATTCTTTAAAGAAATAAAAGACAAAATCCAAAATTTCATATGAAATAATAAAAGACGCCATATAGCAAAAGCAATCCTTAACAGAAAGAACAGCATAGGAGGAACTTCAATACCAAACTTTAGACTCTATTACAGAGCTATAGTGACCAAAACAGCTTCTTACTGGCTAAAGAATAGGCCTGAAGACCAATGGAATAGAACTGAGGACCCAGATATTAACCCACAGACCTATAGCAACCTAATCTTTGATGAGGGAGCCAAGAAAATAGAATGAAAGAAAGACAGCCTCTTCAACAAATTGTGCTAGCAGAACTGGTTAAGCACATGCAGAAAACTAAAGTTGGATCCTCTTTTGCTGTCTGTCCCTTGGTTATCTCATATTGTTACAGAATTTTACCTTGTTATCTGATATATCGTACATATGTTTATTTGGTTATTTGGTTATTTGGTTATTTGAAATCAGATAGGGAAGGGGGGAGAACAAGATGAGTGGCGGAGTTGGGGGGAGGGAAATGAGGACCAAGACATGAGAAATGGGATCACTATCTGTGAAGTAATGCACCTTCCGTCTGGTGAATATAATGTAACCCTTCTATTAATTGCAATAAAGAAATCTTAATGGTTTCTGAAACTGTGGTTTCAACTTTATTTCCGGGTAATACTGCTTTGAAATAGAATTACACAGGCCCTTCAAAAATTATTTTCATCATAATATATGTAAACTGTTTGGTTCTGTTTAACAAAGCACACATTTATTTTCATCTTTTAGAAAATGCTTTATTTCTTGCTTTTTTAAAGTGAGGTATATCTTCTCAACTTCACACTCCTTTGTAATGCACTAATGGACCACTCAATACAGAGTAAGAGTGGACAAGACCAGTAGTCATATTTACATTTAGAAGAGATCAAGGCATTGTATAAAATATTCTCATGTTTCATTTAGATTAATTATGGAGATTACAGCTATTATTGAATATTTGAAATTTTGATTTTGCATAGTCTAATTGAAATCTAGTCAAAATTAGAAGGAAAGACTCGATTTAATTTTATAAAAATCACTCAAAGTTGTAATCATTCAAATATAAAAGGAGTTCTTACAATTCAAATAATTATAGTATTACCTTTCAACACATTTCTAATTTTTTAAAATCAAAATACCCTAGTTTGTCTAAAGTGTCAAGGCAGTAATGTCAGAGGATTCATGAAATACAATAGGGTAAAGGAAAGTAAAAAAGAAAGACACTGTAAAGTTATTTCACTTTTTTTTCTTTTTCATTTGTTCATCTTATTTTGTTTTGGGGGGAAAAGGGCAGTAAAAGTAATTTAGATTCAGCTAAGTTGCCTTGTTAGAAAGCTTTGTTTTAAAACCTGGTTGTCAGCTCCAAGAATATAATTGGCCAAAAAACCTCATGTTACTAAAATTTCTGGAATATGAACGGCCGATATTAATTTTGTGCGCTTTAAGATCTTTGAGTATGAATGTGTGTGTGAATGGGTGTGAGTGAACATTATTCAAGGTTAAATTGTCAGCACGCTATGTAAAACAATGGATAAATTTATACTTAAACACAAAGGCAATTGGGTAATTCTAAGTCTAAACTTCAAGAAAAGTATTAGGTTTAAATGTTTCCTATGTCTCAAAGGATTATTACATTGTGTTAAAGAGAAACTGGTAAAAAGTATTTTTCTAAAGATCACGAAATCTGCATTTTAAAAATCTGGTATTGCAATGCATACAGCTGCTTACATTGTAAACATTGTATCCTGTTCAGCACAGAGGAATTAGGGAATTTGGAATTTATTTCCTTAAAGTTTGGAGACATGTATTAGAGATTTAAATGTGAATTTATTTATCAATGTCAAAAACTTTGCCTGTCTTTTAAAACTGTTTAGTTAATCAAATGCCAAGAGAAAGGATGGGAAAACTTAGGATAGACCTGTGTGACCATCTTTGGGGTTGAGAGGTGAATGGGAAAAGGTGCAGCTCTGGGTTTCCATGGTGGGACAGGCCCTACGGAGGGTCCACGCATGGTGAAAAAAAAAAAGAAAAAAAAAAGAGTAAACTGGCATAAAGGCTGTTCATTTAAACCTGGTCAGATCGGCAGAATGGACCATCTTCATCCTATCTCTCTTTTTCCTTGCAAACTGACACTGGAAATCTGATAATAAAATATGGGTGATATAGCAACTTCCAGCAGGCCCATGGAGAAGGACAGCAATCCTTATTCAGATGTAACTTTGACACATACCAGGTTCCAGGTAAGATCATGCTTAGAGACTATTTCTGTGTTGACCACCTTGTTGCTTTAATTGGAGTAACGTTGCCTTTTGTTGGACTCATTGATCTGAAAACTGCAGTTTTGAGCTAGCCCACGCAAAGCTAAGTCCCTGTGATACTGTGGTGTCTAATCTGGCAGCAGAGTGCTATTGAGGCAGAGTTGCTTTGGAGCTCAAAGTGGCAGAGTGCCAGCCTTGAGCTGAAGAGCTGAGGGACAGTGCCCAGGCCCCAAGTTCAAGTCCAGCAACCAAGAAAGTGAAATGCCAATGAGATGTTTATCCCTGTATGGAGAGACACTACTGGGACAAAAGAAATGAAGCATCCAGATGCAGAAAGCCTCTGCTTGGATGGCAGAGATGGTGTCAGATCCTAGAGTCACTCGTGCTTGGCCACTCAAAAGTAATCAGAGCTGGGAGGTCATAGAATAGTTTGTAAGCATGCCTTAATAATGCCCATGCCTTTGTGCAGTTATTAAATGTTGAATATGATCTCTAGTTTGGAGCAAATCATTGTTCCTGATAGCTAATCCTGGCAACCCCTTGGTAAAATAGGCTAAGCTTTTTAAGGTCCCTGGTCAAGTACAGAGACAACGCCCTTGAGTCTGCTTGAAGAAGTTATGGAAGATGGATCTTCGCCCATCAACTCCCCTTAAGATGAAGGGACCACTCATTTTTGGAAAGTGAGACAGGATAAATCAAAGGTATTGAAAACTGTAGCAATAAATGTGTAAGAGTGGAAATTGCACTTGTGGAAAATGGTTACAGGTTCAAGTCTTCTGTGCCTGTCTTGGAAATCCTAGCCTCGTTTAAAGAAAATCTGGTTATTATTCACGGAAGTCAGGCCTTAGGTTAAGCTTCTTTAACCAGTTTGCAAAGAAATTTGCAAGCAACCCAGCAGGAGATGTGAAGTTCCTTTGCAGCTACTGAGAGACAATGCTGCTGCTAAACATCCACCTGATTCCACTACTCCACAGCCATTTCCTGAGAGGACTGGAACCAAAAACACTTGGTGATGGGACATTCTGTGCTAAACTCAAAGTTCCATAGGTGGTTGCAGCCATTATGGTGACTCTGGATGGGTGAAGGGAATTTTCCATCCAGTACTGAACTGCCTGGACATGGGAGATGCTAAAAGGGTATGAGGACTATGGGGCCCCCAGAGGAACTGTAATCCCCACAGGAGGGATACGCACCTGCAGGTGAAGATATTGCCTAAATCCTCGCCCCTCACTTATTTTAAGGTTTAGGGAGGATATGCTGGGAACATTTTCCCCCTCCCTGAATTCTTGGCATAAGAATGTGCCTGCATAGTTCCTTGCCCTAAGGGCAACATTTTGTAAATTAGGTTACTAAGCAACTCATGCCTGCTTGTGTTGATATGCAAACATCCTACCACCTGACCTCCAAACCCAAACAGTACCCAACCCCCTCTTGCCTCTCCTGAAGAGGTATATAAACCCCTGTGTGAAAAATAAAATTCGCAGCTTGATCAGAAAAAAAAGTAATTTAGAAAGAAAACATTAACAACCACAAAGTTAAACTGAAAGCATTATATCTTTCTTTTGTATTATAGAGCAATTGAAATCCCTAAGTTGTCCAAACTCTATCATTAATGAGCAATTTCCTGCTCTCTTCTGCTTGTGAAATGGGCACACAGACATATCGATCTCACTGGCTATGACGTATCAGGTTGCATTAACTGTCTAAGTAGTGTTGCTGCTACACACGGGGATATATGATAGAGAAGGAGACACTATCAGACTTATTTCATTATTATGATACAAGATATATTTTTGTTCTTTGATAAATAAAAAACAATTAACTGTTGTAAACATTATAATCTCATCATGGTACTGTATATTTTTATTATCTATTTAAATTGCTCTCATTACAGTTTTAAATATATAAATGCTGGGCTGTAAATATAATCTGTTAAAATATAATTTTTTCAATATCATATGAAAGTGAGGTTCATGAAGCAATTTTGTAACTTTTTTGCTGTTGTTCTCAGTGGGTTTGGAGGTTTAAACTCAGTATCTCACTTGCTAAGTAGGCACTCTCACCACTGAGCCCTGTTTTACTCCAATAACCTGCTCTTACAGTTTGGGTTGTAAGTATTTACTATTCAGAACACTGTTTTCTTGAAAGATGTATGTTATATGCCTGGTTCAAAGATCCAGGCATATAGTTAGAAAGATGTTTAGGAAAATGGTATCAAGGTGGAATTGAAGGAAAATGCTCATAGCCCCGCAGTCAGGCTTTGCCTTCCTAACCTTAATTAGTTTTCGAATCTACCTATGAACTTCCCAAATGCCTTAGCATTATGAATCCAAATAGAAAAGAAATGAGTAGAGAGAGGTGTAGGCTGGTGTTCTTTCCCCATGGAAGGCTGGGATAATCTAGGTTTATGTCCCTGGTATACAGCAATAGTATATATTGCTACACATTTTGATTACTGATTATTCTACATTTTGCCAATATTTTCACAATATGTTCTTTATGGGCAAGATTTTACAGCTTTATTCATAATTGATAAAAGGAATGACTGTGACAATTGCATAAGCAAATTATCTCAAGATATAACACTATTAAATAAATCAACAATTTATTTACTTAGGACTTACAGCAAAAAAATTACTGTGGAAGCTATCTCATTGTACTCTTGGTTTGTTTTTTTCTGGCCCTATAAAGACATAATGCATTTAAAAAGACTTAGGCCGTCTTACTTCCGAAATATTGCTCAATATTATGTATTGAATTAAAACTTCTGAAAATACATTATTGAAATGGCTGAGTGATTTCAAAGTTATTTTCATAAAAAGCATCTTTTGAGAATGTTTGGAGATGGAAGATATTACTGGACATGTTAGCAGTGAAGTGCTTGGGAAATATTTTTAAAGATTTCCAGTACTCTGAAAAAGAGACTTTTCAAATATGCCTTCAATTACACAGTTTATTTATCGAGTTGTTTTTGTACAGCTGAAAACTGTAATTACTTCACACTTTGCTTAGTAATCAAAATTGCATTCCGTGCTCCAATTTTTCTTATTTTGTTATTGAATTGAAATTACAACAATAAAGAACCCCCTACTGCATGCATCTGAGTGGGCATATAAAATGCTCATTTCTAATAAAAGTTATAAGAATCTGGCAAAGATCTGAATGTGGTGATTTTAAGAAGACAGATTTTTGGGGGGGAGGAGTGAGCTTGATTGTGTTGATATAAAATATGAAAATAAACTAAATGTAAATTCATCTCAGTATTCAGAGAGAAAACCTAATTTGCATTATTAATCATTGTTATGAATTGTTTTATCTCAAGTTGAATAAATACTTCATTATTGACTAATAATGAAAGTAATGGATTGCAAAATCAGAGGGAGGCTATATGAAATCCTATCAAATGTCAACACAGCCGGGGTTTATTGTGCTTGTATTTTAACCAACCATATCAGTTACTGCTATTTTGCTTTACAATTAACATTATTGTGAACACAATAACTGAGCAAACAGTTTATATTTCCCATTTAATCTATTCTTTGGTGAAACTTCAAATTTCATCATTCATCAACTTCTCATTATATAACAAAGGATCATAGACAGAGAAGATACAGATGAGAGAAAACTGCTTAAAGGCTCAGACTTTATTCATTGTGAGAAGACAAAAACTGGAGGCATTTTATAATAATTATGCTTCAAAATGTTTCCACTTTGTTTTCTGTTTCACTGAACCTAGGGTGTACTTATGTGTTTTGAAAGAATGGAAAAATAGGCTGTATCATTGAAAAAATTATTCACTCAGACTATACTCAAGAATGAATACAAATAATACAGGAATAATTAAAAGACAACATATGACTTTTTAAAATTAGTGGTTAAATGCACCTTTTAGATATTTTCATGTTAAATTGCCTAAGATAAATTCAAAATGATGTGGTCAGTAAAAAGTAAATTATAACTCAGGTGACCTTAAACTATTAAAAAATTGAAGTGAGCTACTTGGTACTTTTATTTAGAAACAATCAAATTTGAGAAGCAATGATGGGTTATTATAAAAGCAGAAGGAGCAAGCACATTGTTGCAAAGCCTGTTCTTAGGGTCTGCTAATGTACCTTAGCCCTAGCATGTACAAGCATGTGAATTAGGTACTATATTTTTTTCCAAAGATGACCCAAGTAGAAATCTATTCTACCTAACTCCATCCTTCTCTGGGTAAGAAGTTACATAAAGTTGAAGGTATGGATAGGGACTGGAAAAGATGGGAATAAATGAGGAGATGGGTAACCCTGGTCAAGATTCATCGTACTTATAAACCGGCTCCCTGACTTAAAATTCCTTCGTACAGTAACTTACAAATAATGGTAATAAACACAATAGCAAATAAACAAACAAACAAACAAATAAATATACTGAAAATTCTAAAAGGAATGCTACTAAGATGATGCAGAGATGATCAATCTAATCATACCACCATGCATGTCAAGACAAATGCTGGCAGAAGGGCAATTACAACAAAGTGATGGTTCTGCACCATCTCTATAGTCTTAGCTTTCATGTATATCACTAGAAAAGAATTGAGGGTACAACCCTGTCAACTGCGGTATAAAACTCACAGTGGGTGAGAATAGTTCAGGAGCTGTCTGGAAATTGAACTTAGAATTTCATAGAGGGAAACACAAAGAGAAAAGTGTGGGAACTACTTCTTCATGTTATTGATTCAGAAACTATAAAAGACTTAAAATACTAATGACCATGAATACAAATTGATCAATACATAGGAAACCCAATGGAAATCTGAAAGAATATGGAACACAAAGCAACACTGTGAAAAACTGAATGACCAGGTCTATCTCATGCACCTTGATACTATATTACCTGGAATATATAACTCTTTTCAAACAAATAAATCTTAACTTAGAACCCATATTGCTGTTAATAGCATTATTTGCCTTCTTTGTTCAAGGCCTTGATCAATATTTTTCTTTAAACTCACATCTTTCTCAAAAATGAAATTCTGACTTTTTATGCGTGTTCACTTGGGATTAAGCAAGCTGTTTATTAACTGCAGATTTTATACCTTAGTCCCCTTATTAGTTTCTGTTATCTATTTGGGGAGCAACTCCTTTTGGCATAACGGATCTGTGTTCTACAGTTATTTCTGCTGTTAGATACTATTTGCTTGCCCAAGAAAATCATGTCACCATACTGTACCACCAGACTTTCATCTATTTCTTCCACAAATACAGACTGAATATCAACTATGGTTTGTCTACTGTGGACAATCTCCTGGAAGTACAAAGAGAAAAGTTCGTACTTTTATCCTCTAAGAGCTCCTGTTATAAGAATAATTTGTCAATAACTACCTGAATCATGACTGTCATGTCTCCATAGGGTCGAAAGAAAACTTTGGGGCACCATAGAAAGATAGACATATTTCCACAAAGTCCAGTACATTAAGGGACAGGAATTGCTACAAAAAATGTATTAGGAAGTACTGTGTGGAATTTGGACTTCCCCAAATCCTACTTGAGTAAGACATTATGGAATGATCTTACCATTCTTTGGAAGCTCACAGAAGAAGTAGATGGTTCTCTATATTGAGGCAATAAAAAATGTGCCAGTGAGAAAGCTAAAGTAGGAAATGATGCAAGAAATGTGGTGTGGTCTTGGGCCAAAATAAGGGGTTCTTGAGTATTGTACTTCAGAAACTTGATTTTATTCTGTAGGAAATTAAAAGGTCACACATGCCTTTTGGGGATTAATGAAGGTGAATTGTATTAGTGATCCACAAAAATATTATTGCTAGCTGTTTTACTGAAGTCTTTGAGGGCTAGAATCTTTGCCAACTCTGATTATTGGGAACTAAAAAAAAAGATTATGGAAGCCGATCTTGCTGATACACAATTACCCCTGAAATTATCCACCTGACCCACAGATCAGACAGAATCCTGATTATCAGGAAATTGTCACTTCACAAAATATCTAAGAAAAGATGCTAATTTTCTGAATCCAGACAAGTATAATTTCCTCCAATGTGTAAAACAGCAACAAGAGCATGTGTACCACTCAGCAGGAGACAGAAAAGAATTGCAAGTGTTTAAGAGTGGAAAGTGCTTTAGAAATAAATTGGGTTTCTTGGATAGTACAGGAGAGAGTCTGAATTAAACAAGAACATTGCAAATTAAGCTTGGATGTTGGGTTCTCTGTTATCAGTTGGGAGCAAAAGATAATGATGTGAAGAAGGCAAAGGCAAAAAATTAGTCTAATAGGTCTTGGTTTTGGAAGTAAAATATCATTAACAGGACTTTGTAAAGAGACTGTTTCTCC
The DNA here is from genome assembly GCF_031878675.1 of Megascapheus bottae. Taxonomy (NCBI): domain Eukaryota; kingdom Metazoa; phylum Chordata; class Mammalia; order Rodentia; family Geomyidae; genus Megascapheus; species Megascapheus bottae. The sequence continues at coordinate 13,959,067 of NC_143519.1, forward strand.
CTGCTAGGAAGTCATCAAACTAGGATAAACATTATTAGTTCTCTGAATACAACAAGTAAAGGGAATGGTGAAAAAGATTTGCCTCTTCAGATAGGGTGAGAAGAAAAGGGCATCAGTCATGGGAGGTTATTCTAGATGCTGAAAACATGACCAACAACTGGACAGAAGGAAAATATTTATGATTCATGGTGGGAACTCCACACTGGACAAAGGGCCCAAACATTTAGATGCTTGTGATTATATCATGAGTCCGAATCTTATTGAAGTATGTAGAAAAACAACCCAAGGGCAGTTTTAAATATTTGACAGAAGTGGATGTCTTTTTCTGAAATAGTTTTTAACATAGTAATAGAATAATAAGTTCAATCAAACGTGATGAGGAAAACCTTTGTATCATCTCTTCTTATATGACTCATTCTGGTATGATACTACCCTTTTGTTCTAATTCTGATCATCTGTAAAATGGAAGGCCTAATTATTAAATACGCAATAGGCTAGAGAGATTGAAATAATATACTAACTGTTAATATCCAACAAAAGAGGTGAGAAGACTTTTTTCCCACTAGATCAGACAAGAGAAGTAGCAATGTAATACAATTCATGAATGAGACAAAAACATTAAAAAAAACAATGACAAATATCAATGAAAATGCAATTAATATACAAGTTTTATAAGTTTATTGAAAAATCATTGCTTATGCCTGCAACTTGAATCATATCTCTATGCCTTCCTCTAGTGTTTTCAAAGATTCTGTTTTTATATTAAGGTCTTTGATTCATGTTTAATTTTCATCTAAAATGACACATGATGACCAAATTTCAGTCTTCTATAAATGTATATCCAATACATTTTAAAGAAATTGCTTGACCTTAAATGTATATTTTTGACAACATTGTGGAAAATTAGAATACTAGCTATTTTGGTTCATTTTTGTGACCTCTGTTTTATTTCTTTTTTTGCGCTTATTTTTTTTATAATTAATTTACTTTTTTATTGAAGAGGTGGTGTATAGAGGGATTAAGATTACATCAATCTGTTAATGAGTACATTTGTCATTTTAAATGCTGATTTTATGTCTTTATAATTTAAAACTTGGTAGTATGATAATTTCAGTATTGCTTAATTATTCTCGACATTGTTTGGGCCACTCACTGCCTTTTATGATCAATCTGTGAATGGGAACTATTTAATTTATACCTTTGTTTTTTATTTTAGAATTCCTAACATAGCTGTAGTGACAATCACACAGTACCATGCAGCCAAGTCATGGCACTTGAATTCAGGGCTTGGCCACTGCCCTTGGGCTTTCTCAATGCTAGTGCTCTAACACTTGAACCACAGTACCACTTCCGGCTTTTTCTGTGTATATGGAACCTGGCTTCATGCATGGTAGGCAAGCACTGTACCAACTAGGTCACTCTCCCAGCCCCCTGTGATGGACTGGAGGTGTTTTCTGTCATCCTGTTCACTGCACTGTCCTACATAGCTTAGATCACAGGCTATGGACTATCCTCTCTGGCTCTGGATTCTTTTTTGAACTGATCTTAATTTCTTAGTAACCCTTCAATAATTGATGCTGAAAGAAATACTTAGGAAATGTCTAAATATCATCATGGATGCGTGTCGGGGTCCTTCGTCCCTGGTCCCTCTCCACTAGTAAGAGTGATGGGGAAAAACACACCCCGACCAGTCCAAGCCACAAGAGGAAAGGGCCCACTGTCCTCCCGCACTCAGCCTTCCTTCCCCAGAGCACAGAGACGCCACGCAGCTTTATGAAGGCAGGAAAATCTCTCTCTCCAATAAAAACCCCCTCCTAATATACCCTCACTCTAGGTCCCAGCAGAGAGTGATAAACAATAACACATTTGTAACCAATGGTAATCAAGTCTTGAGCCCTGCCTCTTGCGCCTTGCCTTGTCTCAGCAGTGAGTTATTAGACATGGTGTTAGTCGGCCCCCAACAAATGAGCATATCATTTTTTAAACTCCTAGAGAATTAAACTTGAGTACAAACTTTAAATGGCAGCGCAAACATCCTTGTTGCTGATCACCATGTATGTTTTTCTGTATCACATTGCATTATTAGTATGTCTTCATTTGGCATCTACGCATAACTCATTCCAGAGGTTATTTTTGTCCATTGGATTTAATTTCTTTGTGGTGACACCCCCTAGATCCTGACTCGGGTGTTGCTAACAGAGGAACTAGAATTTCAGGGCATTGGGTCAGATTTGTGGCAGGACTAGGATTCCAGTAAGGTTTCCAGAACACTTACACTCATTTTGCTTACACAGCTGGTCCATGATTTAGATAATGACAGCATATTGAATCTTCATAAAAGGACTTAAAGTACAAACACAGGATTATACTTCATTCCTTATATTACTATCGGAAGCAGATGGAAAAGGGCAAGAAAGCAGACATCCATTTCTAAGATTATTACAGAAATGTAGCTTCAATGACCCCTTTCCATTCCTGTCTAAACCCACACATTAATGTCATGCTTTCCCCAAAGGGGACAAAAATGGAGACTCTACAAAATGGAGCCTTTATCAGCTGGATACACACTCTTTTTGGTACTTGGTATTGCATTCTTCTGACTTATATAATTGGAATTTATGGTACTCATATAAGTATTTATAGTAATTTATAATAATACAATTAATTTATACTAATTTGTTACAAATTACTTGTACTTACAAATAATTAACACTGAATTGGTGCAAAGCATTCTATCAGTAGTGGGCATGTGATAAAATAGAAAACACAAGGCATACTCCCTGCAATACAGTGTTTATACAATTAGAAATAATACAATTAGTATTTTATACAATTAGTAATAATTAAATGGTTCTAAAAAATATTTTGTCAAATTCCTAGGGCCAATTTTACAATTGAGATGCCTTGATTTAGTTTGGACAAAAATGTTTCCCTAACTTAACCAATTATTGAAGTAGCATTTCAGTGTGATCACTGAAATCACCTTCAGAGGAAACAGACAATTCAGAGAACTAGAAGGAATTGGCAAATGAGAATTTTAACTGACAAATGTTTTAATTCATACATAAGGCCATATAGGATGAGGCTAAATGAAAAGATCTCCAGGATATAGAAACAAGAGCTTTATCTTGTGTGATTGTTGTTCTTAATGTACTATGTTGTCTCTCTTCTCTTTTGGTGCCCTTTGGTTAATCTTGTATTGTTACAGTGTCTGACTTCGTTATACTTTTGTTTATTTGAAATAGGAAAGGGAAGGGGGAAAACAAGATAATTGGAAGGCGGTGAGAGGCGGGAAATGGGAACAAAAACATGAGAAGGGGTATCAATGTGTGAGAAGTAAGGCACCTACTATCTGTAACCCCTCTTTACATTACAATTAAAAAAAAATCTTAGGGAAGAAGTAGTGGTGAGCAGAGGAGCCCTGCCTCCAGGGACCTGGAAAGTTAATTGGAGACAGCCTTAGCTGTCCGCAGGGTGGACACTTGCTGTAATGTGTCCAGTAAGCATTTGAAATGTACTTAGGTAAAATAGACATATGCTGGTGAGTGTGGTGGTTCAGAGTTATAATCTTAGCACTCATGGCAAGACATTGAGGAGAGTGAGTTAGAAGGGATGGGGAGGAAGGAAGGGTGGAGAAAAGGAATGAAGGAGGATGGAGAGGAAGAGGGGGAATGGACACATGATATAAGTCTAAAATATAAGTTGGGGGTGAGGTGTTTGGCCTAGTGGTAGAGTGCTTGCCTAGCATGCACAAAGACCAGGGTTTGATTCCTCGGTACCACATATATAGAAAAAAAGCCAGAAGTGGTGCTGTGGCTCAAGTGGTAGAGCTCTAGCTTTGAGAAAGTCCAAGGACAGTGCTCAGGTCCTGAGCTCAAGCCCAGAACTGGCAAAAATAAAAAATAAAAAAATAAAAAGTAAATAAAATATAAGATTTAGTATACAAAAGTGTGAAATACCTTAATATTTGTATATACATTACTGAGTACATTAGTTAAATAAATACTGAGTATTAGTTAAATAAAAAGATATGATTAATTTTAAATAAAGAAATATTTTAATTTACCAGCTGGAGAAAACATCTATTTTTATACTTCTGATGTTTCATTAGTGTCTATGTGTGTATACACATGAATATTCTATCCTTATCATAAATTCTATATGAATTATAATTTAAAAAACCTACCAATGATAAATAATTGTATACACTTGTACCTTTTAGCTATGGTTTCTAGAAAATATTTGTCATTTGAGGATTTTTTTTAAAGTTTTGTTCATTGGTGGGCACCAGTGTCTCAGACCTATAATCCTAGCTTCTCAGGAGCATGAGATGTGAGGACTGCAGTTGAAATCCAGCCTGCGCAGGCATTTCCACAAGACTTGCCTCCAATTAAACTACAAAGAATTAAAAAAAAAAAACAGAAATTGAGCTGTTACAGCAGTAACCTTGATTTAAAAAGCTCAACGACAATATCTAAGGCCTGAGTTCAAGTGCTAGAACCAGCACACAATTTGTATGTGTGTGTGTGTGTGTGTGTGTATGTGTGTATGTGTTTGTGTTTGTGTATTTGTGCGTGCTCCAAATTTATATATGAAGCATACAAAAGTTAAAGGTCAACATTAGGAATGGGAAAAGAAAAATGAAAACACACTTTCTCTTACTGTACGTAGAAAACACCAATTATTGATTATTATATATTTGCTTATAAAAGTACACAAAATCATAACACTGAAAACTTTGAAATTTAATTATTTTCTTTGTAAGATAACTATTTTTATTTAGATTGTAAACATTTCTAGAACATAGATAATCTCCCACTTTCATGATTGTGTTCTGTTCTAATCAATAAAAATTTTTAACATCTGTATTATAGTATAACTGATTTGCAATAAACTATACATATTTAACCATACATTGAAACTACAACTTCTCAAAAGAATTTGTTCTTCTATTATTGATACCCTCTGTAGCCCAATTTCCTCTTCTTTGTGGTGGTTTTGGGAAATCACTGATATTCATTCTGTGATCACCGGTTAAAAAACCATTTGCGGTCCTTCTGTCATTACTGGTTAGTTTATATCTCCTCTTGAGAAAATCTTTGTATCTTATTGTATAAATGGAATCCTCATTCTCAATCTCAATGCAAAATTTTTGAATTATTCCGTTATAGTATGTATTATTAGCTCTTCACTTTTTAATTACTAAAGAGTATTCTTTTGTGTGGAATTACCTAATATGCAACCCATAATATGTTTTCTTTCAAGAATACCTCTCCTGCATTTGCTTTTCCTGTAGATGTCCTCCTCCTGAAGGGATGGTATTACCCCAAGAAGCTACCATAAGCACATTGCTGATCTAATCTCTATTTCTTTTGCATTGATTGGTCTGAAGTAACGTATATTTACTCAAAATAGTAAAAGAGCATAGCATACTACTTCTACTATTATTTTGGATACTTACTGATATCTCATCTACAATAAACAAGTGCAATTTGGTGTTCATGGTATTTTAATGTGTGTAGCTAAATGGATTGACTTTACTCAGTCTGGATCAATACTTACTTTTAATCCATTTGTATTTTTAAAAGCATGCAATGTTCTTTTCTTCCTTGTCAAATCTACAACCATAGTGATTTTCTAAAATATGAGAATATGCCTAAACATTCTTACACAGGGTATGTATGTATATGTATAGGATGTATATGTCTCTGTGTATGTGTGCATGTGTCAGAAGAAACAAAGAGGCACAAATAGAATTTTCCTATTTCAAACAAAGTAAATAAACATCACAACAAATTTTCTCATCCTCTTCTAAATTATGGACAGGAAATAAATATTACACCCACCTAAATTAAATTTCAATATGAAATACAGAGGTATCATAATCATCCTTCAGTACATACACATATCATCATATCAATTGGAATGATTTCTTCCCATTACTCCTTTGAATTCTAATTCTACTTTTGACTCAACTATAGCCCTCTTCAATTTATTCAAAATCTTTGTTTAATCTACCTTGCACTTAAAGTAATTTATTTGTAAGTGCATTGATATATAACTTAAATCAATTATACTTTAATCAACAAAGACATAAGTTGGCATGCTCTCAAGTCATCAACATTTATTAGAAGGTAGGCATAATAATTTACTATATGGATAGCTTCCATATATTTTATGTTTAGAAAGGCAATTTCTAAGAATATGGACCTACATTGTAGAATAAAAACAAGTCAGTATTAAGTTACTATTATCAAGTAATGCAATTCATACTGATATTAAAGTTTACTATGATACTAGGGATTCATTGTCAATTGCCAAGATACAAAAAAAAATCATTCATGTGGTATTTTTGTTGGTTCTCACAGATTTTTCTAAATATACTAAAAAGTAACATTTAAAACTGTCTTTCCTATAAATCATGTTTTACTTCAAAAATCTTTAGAAGAATTCCAAGTAAGTTCAGATTACAGTTATTCTAGTTGTTAATCAGATTTGGCATTTGCCTTATGCCTTGATGAGAAGGTTGTAGCTTTGATTAAAAAAAGATTTTAGACAAAAGTGTATTTTCTCTTATCAAGGGTCATTAAGAAATAGGGCATCTGGAAAAGACAAGATGGAACTCATTAGTGAGCATAATAAAACACTTATGAGGAACACCATGTACTGAAAGAATGACTATATTTATATGGCCTTTTAAATAAACAAAGCAAAGCCAAAAATTACAAGGAAAATGACATAAAATAGATTTACTAAAAGGCAAAAGTTGAACAGCTAGAAAAGCCACCTGCATGCCATTATCCTGTATATCATAGAAATATGTTTTCCTTGAGTAGAGTAAACAAGATCTTTTTAAATTTTATTTAATCCTATAGTACATTGTATTTAAACAGAATGTTTGGCAGTTTTGAAACAAGATGATTCAACACAAAAATCCATGAACCTCCACTGTGCTAATATGGCTTTGCATTTCTACGTGGTACCACGTTTAATGCTAATTTATAAGCATCCTGGATATTCTTTTTAAATTGTGACTATAGAAGTCTGGGTTCCCTAAAATAGGTATCCTAATTTGTGTGAGCATTTAAGTGGAAGTATTTATTAAGGTGTGATAATCATTCTTTTATGTTTTTTTCTGGTAATAGGGTTTGAACTCAGGACTTCTTGCTTTTAGGCAGGTACTTCAGTCAGACCCTCAGTACACCCCCTCTCCTTGCCTCCTGACAGATACTTTTTCATGATAAAGTCTTAGTAGTTTCCACCAGCCCTACCTAGACTGTGGGTCTATATCAATATTTCCCTTGTATCTGTGATGATAGACCCGCAATGAAGCAACTAACTTTTCTTGAAACGGAATCTTTTGAACTTTTTTTTGTCCAGATTGGCCTTAAACTGAAATCCTTCCCATCTTGTCCTCCTGAGTAACTAGTACTAGAGGAGAGAGCCACTGACACCTGGAATAATAATTCTTATTGTAAATGAAAAGGTAGAGAAGATAAATGAGGTCAATGGAGTTACAGGTTAATAATTCATATTATTCACAGAAATCTGTCTCTACTGCCAATTAGAAATTCCTATTTCCTGGAATAAATGTTATTCGCTGATTAAGATTATCTAAAACTGAAATTCATTGTACTTGAAATACTAAAAATTGGCATCATCTTCCTGTGTAGTGTAGCAATTAGAGGAGGAGAGTCGAACTAAATGCTAATCTGAATCACAAAGATTTTAAGGATAATGTACAAGAACAAGGAGAGTAAATCCTACTGAAATCCCACCTTTATTTGTTCTACCATTATCCTGAAACTCTCAAAAGCCACTTTCTCCCGTGAAGAACTCTTTACACTCATTACGTTTCTTCAGGCCTTCACTATATCCATCTTTCTACTCAGAACATTCCAGACTGGTTGTAAACAGCCTCTCATTGCTGGGCTCTGCCCCTAGACAGCCTCTTCTGACATCCAGGATTCATGATCTATCACTTAGATGGCTTTTATCTCAAGAATCCTACCCTTTGGGTGACTTCCCAAATATACTCTTGGGGGTTGGAGAAGTTTTTGGACAACTGCACATTAGTAATGTTTGGCTGAGGGAAAAACATAAACTTTGACATATGTAACATTTGGAAATTTGAGATATTTTGAATGCAATTGCATGCACTATGGTTTCATACTGAATTCTTTATAGTTTGTTTTAAAATAGAGTAGAAAGGCCACATTTGAAATGAACAATAACAAATGATTACTACAACATTGAAAATGCAATGTAATGTTGACATTTAGACATACAAACAATATATGAGTTAAGACAAGAAAACTCAACATATATAAAATGTTGAGAAAATTAGAAATAGTCTTATAAGAACATGAAAGAACTCAGAAGAACTAATGCCCTCAATAGAAATTTTGATCAGAAAATTCTTTCCTTACTTACAATATATATGTCAATTTTTTTTTTGTTGTTGTTGCTCATGGGGCTTGAGCTCAGCCTGGGCGCTGTCCCTGAGTCCTTCAGCTCAAGGCTGCCCCTGGGTCTGGGCGTTGTCCCTGAGCTCTTCAGCTTAAATCTACCAACCTACCCTTGAGCCAAGCCCCACTTCCCATTTTCTAGAGTTTAACTAGAGATAAGAGTCTCAGGTCCTTTTGGGCCCAGGCTGGCTTTGAACCTTGAACCTTGAACCTCAGATCTCAGCCTCCTGAGTAGCTAGGATTACAGGCATGAGCCACTGCACCCAGCTTTATTTCAAAATTTTAGTTGATTAGTACTAACACCTTGCAACTCTTTCTGTGGAAAACATTTATTTTATTAAAGTCAATACTACACTGAGGGAAGAAATACTATTTTGTTAATTACTTACACATTTGAGATTACTTTGACTATGTTAATTAGCATATGTTAATTAAGGAAAAATCATATATGTGTTGCATTTTTTATGTCTACATATTTCTAGAACTTGCTACTATAGTCTACCCTTTCTTTTCCAACTGATTGCTCTCCTCTAGCAGAAAAAGCCCGAATTTCCTAAAAAATACCTTTTCTTCCATTCATCCCCTTTCCAATTTGTTTTAATCCACAAGTGAATGCCCTTGGTCAAAATATATCTTATTATGTTACTTTCAAATTTAAATCTTTAAAGTAATGTCAAGTAGTGTTTGACTGCTTAATGAATAAGATACCACATCCTTAATGTAAAATGTACACATAAATTCTGTCCATTTTCTACATCACCAAAATACTACCATTCTCTTCTGTTCTGTGTGTGTGGGTTCTTGGACTTCCATGTATTCAAACATCCTTTTCTTTTGGAATGCTCTTCAAGAAAGAAGAGATATTAATGAAAATATAAGAAACATTGCAATATGATGCAATTCACTTTTTTATTTACCTTACAACTACAAAATGTCTACTAAACTCCACAGCTGCCAAGTGTTCTTCAGTTTTTCATGGGTTGTGCTATTTTATTTCAGATTGATTACACAATCTATGAAAAAAGCATCGTGAAGATGAGTAGGGTGGGGAGTGGATAAGGTGAGAAGTGCCCATTTTGTAAAGTCATTAATAGAGCAGGGATTGAGCGTGTCCCCTCATTTTCTTTTCTTTTATGTCAAAAGGAATTCCTCACCAGTCCCTCCCAATCCACCCCTTCTCTCACTTTACTAAATTTTGTAAGATATACATTGAAGTCTTAACTGCGTTCTTTTCTTCTTCATTTGTCTACTCCTTTGCCCTCATACCATGCAAATAAATACCTTTTTTCCTAGTGCTTTGTTGAACTAAGAAATTACGTGATTTATTTCCACATAGTCCATTCCATTTTTGTTAATCAATTTTTGTTCCATTGCATACCAACCAATGTAAATACTTACAGGTGTATAAGTTAATTCTACTTCCACATATGAGGGGAAGCGTGCATCTTTTGTCTCTCTGGGCCTGACTTACTTCCCTTAACATAATTGCTTCCAAATCTTTCCAATTCTTTACAGACAATAACATATAATTCCTTCTAATAGAGGAGGAAATTTTCCTTGTGTATATCTACCACATTTTCTCAATTGTTTGGTCTACTCGGGGGCATCTGTGCTGTCTGTTCTGTGGCTCTGGTGAATTGTGTTTCGGTGAACATGGATGAGCTAATGGCTTTGCTGTATCCTGTTGTGTAAACTGTTGGGTAAATGTCCAGGACTAGAACCGCTGGATCACAGGGTAGTTTTCAGGATACTATTTTGAGGAACCTCCATACTGCTTTCCATGTTAAGTTCCATTTGGAAACAGTATGAATAGGTCTGAAATGAAAATAAATGCTTTTCTCATGTCCTAATTTTCCTTTTGTTAGCTTTATAGCACAGCCATTATTAAGCAAATATTTTCAAAACCCATAATAGGCAAGGGACCTTAGTTTTACTTACATTATTATAAGTATCCTTGTCTGTAAATTTTTCCCCATCCATATCACAAAATATTTCACATCACCAAGCATACCCTAGAGATATTTTTTTGTAATCATCAAACAGAAAGATACAAGAGACATTCTAGAAAATGTTGTTGGACAGGGCCTTTGAAATCCACAATCTCTCCAAGTCAGCATAGTTTACACTTAATCTAGTCCTAAGTACCATTGTGTTCTTTCATTTAGCTGCTTAAAATAATTTACAGTTGTCATTTGGATATATATGGATGGATGGATATAGATAATATATATAGTTTTCTATAATAAAATAAATGCCCCTTCCTTTGTAAATTTTTAAATGTATTTTGTTCTATTTCTCAGTATCATATTACTTTTACATTTTCATCCTAAACGTTAACCGCAACTGACACAGAAATTATTTATGAAATAATGGTGTAATATATTCAGTACATAACAACATGAAAACCCACTGACACAAATTTGACCTGAAAAATATTCATCATCCAAGGTGTTGTTATGAATTAACAATTATACACTTCCCATTTTCCCTATAATTTCATGCAAAGTATACATTCAGTGTTAGTACACTGCTTTCATATTTATTCAGAATGTAAAAACAAGGTAATGTAAAGAAATAAGACCAGAATTTTGGAAATACACAGACAGAATAACAGCACAGTATGATCTTAGAAGTTTCAAAGTAGAAAATCAGAGATAAATTGTTACATAAAGCAATTGGAAAAACCTATCATTTTCTATGTTACAGTAAGTCTGCAGATAAAAGTATGGGTCTGAATTGCTTACTGGTCTACTTTCATGATCTTTTGCACCAATGGCTTTATGGAGGCCATCAAATTTAGACTGCATGAAATGAGATCTACTTGTCCAATTAAAACCATGTGCCTGATTCCTGGGAGATAGAGCACCACTCTACACCAAACTTTTAACAAAACGCTACTCTCTTTCTTCATCATTGATGGATGTAAGCAATTACGGATTTGTGTAAGAAGATGACAGAATCCTCAATTTGCTTAAAAGTTCTGGCATATGAGAATATGTCATATCATATATATTATATATTATGGCGCATATCACATAGAATATTTTTAAAAGGTCCTATGTAAGTAGTGAAAATTACATATGTATCTATCTATGCATCATATTTCTACATTTAGATAGTGGAAATAAGATGACCTGTATAAAAATAATTAAAAATATATTATAGTACTTAATATAAGTCTGTTGATATATGTATCATATATTTGCATACATATTTATCATGTATATGTATATATTTGCATATGTAGATATGTGTGCCATATATGTATATATTGCATATATGTATCATATATTGTGCATGAAATATATTACATATATATTATATAATGAAAAATAGAATATTATATGAAATGAAATATTATTCAGCATTGTAAAGGAGGAAATTTTGTCATTTGTATAATTTTGTCATTTCATAAATTCAGAGAGCACTAAGCCCAACAAATTATGACAGTTTTGGGAAGGAAAATATTGTCTCATCTTTCCACATGTAACCACATGTAATAATCAAGTTCTGTAAGCATGAAGTTGAAGGATAACTTTCAAGAGCTGAGAGGAAGGTTGGGTAGGAATGTAGAAGTTTTTGCTAAAAAATATGAAGTTTAATTTGACATATGAGTGAAGTTGGGAATGATATTTGCTCTATGGTGGCTATACTTAATTTTATTTTAAAGTAATATATGCTAAAAAGCATTATACGCTTGAAACCTTCATACAGGGTAAATTTTTTATGTTTTCAGTGCTGAAAAAATTTTAATGACAACAATCTCATATGTTGGATATATTCATTTGTTTATAGGGATAATTTCAAAATGTACACACATTAAAACATCAAGTTATGCACTGTGAAATATGTATTTTTAGATTAATTAAAACTCAGTAAATCAAGGACAGTAATTTCATATGGGAATTTTAAATTTTTATTTATATTTCTTAATAGTCATTCCATGAGCTAGATGACCCATTGTCTGAATTAACAGTACTGGTAGACAAAATAGTCTAAATTATTTTATATATATGAAGACTATTTGAACAGTTTATTCTTATAAAAATGAATATTTTAAACTAAATGTTAGATGTGCCCAGTAATCCTTAGAAAATCATATGATTATATGCTGTTTTAGACTGAGATAATTTTGTACCCATAGATTCCTACTGAGAGAAATATGTACTGTTTTCTCAATTATTGCAGTGTACTGCAGCTTTTACAATCAGAAAATTGCTCATTTTACCTTCAATTACTTTTCACTATTATCTAAAAAATGCTAATACAATGCTTGCAATAAGTCTATATTCACTTTGCTCCACAGAAGATGATATCTTGTTTACAACAGCTATTATTTTTATAAGCTAGTGTTGCTTTTGTTTTTCATTTCATTAATGTGCTCAATATTTGCATAATGACTCCTTTCAAAAGATGAGAAAACAAAGGAGGAATAAATAAATTTCAACCTTTCTGCATAACAACTCCACCTTTAAAGACAGATCACACCTGGCTATGCCTGAATGCATCTAGTATATCAATATATATTAAGCAGACAGAAAGTCAATTGAAGCATAACTTGCTTTGTGCTAAGAAAGTAGAAACACAGAAAATGATATGGGACGATTATTAAAAAGGATTTTAAGAACCTTACCCAAAGTCAATACCACAAACACCTATGAATCTGTTTTTGCCTGAATCTTTATGGACTTGAACAAACCATCTAGCCACGAAACAAGAAAGATTGCTAAATATGATCTGGCCATCTCAGTAACAAAACCTTATGAGTTTGTGAAACAAAGATCTGCAGCTATCATTTATAAAGCTTTTTTGGTCATTCACATAAATAATGAAGTAGGTGTTAGACAGACAGGCAGACAGACAGACAGACAGCTAAATAGATAGATAGATAGACGGTCTACCCCTGTGAGCAAAAGGTCAATCTTCTACTACATTTTGAGTTTTACCAAAAGTTGCCACTTGTAATTATGGCTTTTTTTCATGTATTGAACTTCATGTACTTCAGGCAGAGTGTAAGAACTTCCCCTCCATTAACTAATTGTGATATATTTTATGGATAGCTTTTATTTTAACGATACAGAAACAGGAAAATGAGGGTTTATATGTTGAATTATGTTGCTCTAGGAAAAAAGTGTAAAAATAAAAACCCAATGAATTAAGCAACATTTCTATTTTTAGGGTTTTGCTGTTGTTTGTAGACTTTGGCTATTATCTACCATAAGATTCACAAAATCCTAAAAATAAAAATAGAGTTAAATTGCTAGAGCTTGTACTTAACCTCATTCATATCCTGGTGTACAATAATCTAACAGTTAAACTCTCTGGGGCCATTATGTCCTATACGTTTTTCAGTTTGCTTCAGCAACCAAGAGTGGGATCAGAGTGGACTACTGTCTAGCAAAAGTATAGAGGAAAGGGAGGTATTAAAAATTCTACTTCTCTACTTAGAGTTTAATGCAAGATTTTATTTTAAAGAATGGACTCCACTTTTGAGAAAAGAACTGAAAGGTTGAAAAAGCGTTGGTCTATTCACACTTCATTTAATTTCTTACTGCTCATTTACTCTGTAGCATCTTGCAATCTAGTTTCCAATCTCACTACTTGATTGAAACAATCTCTTAAAAGTCACAGCTGGACTTAATGGGTATGGCCAACTCATTTTCTCTCCTCAGTCCTTACATTTTCCCAGCTCTGCATCACTTGACATAACTGACAGTGCCATCTCATCTTTAAAAAACTGTACTTTGCCCTTCTGGAAGAATTGTATCCTCCTTACCTTCTGCCTGTCCCCAAAGCCATCAGTGACTAACATGGACTAGAAAAACCACAGATGTTATTAGAGGAAATCATGGAAACTGAAGTCATGCAAACAAACTTGGAACCATTAAGATTGTCTACAAAATATACTTAAACACAATCTTGAACCTAATATGTACTTAATAAGCAATTTTGTTAAAAAGGACTATGTTGTAGAATGAATGAAAATAATCTTTAAAAATTACAGATGTTTAAAATGATAAATCAGTTTGCTTTAGAATACACTTATGTAAATGCACTTCAGTTAATTGAAAATAGTGAAAATTGTTCTTCATTATACATGCTATTTCCATAATAATATCCTGTGATGGAAAGAACACTGATATATTATTTTACTATATAGTGTCATAAGTGTCATATATCTATATGTCCATATATAGTGTATATATACAAATTCACATGCATATTAGCATTTCAGTATATTAAATATGTGATTCAGTTAAACAGTAGGCTAAAAACAGGTGCTAAGAGACAGAAATAAATATTTCAATGTCTATTAAAATAATACTTTGGTTGACTGAATGCTTAAATATTAAAACAATTATTTGGGGCTTCATCCTCAGATTCCATATATTTCTGCCTTTTTTCAGTAAATAAAAGAAATACTTCAAAAAGTGAATAAATGTGTATGATATTCTGTATTTTCAGATTATGTTTTCAAGACATTTTTAGACATAAACAATTGACAATTTAAGAGATGGTGATATATGTTTCTGTGGTTTAATAGTACAGCTTTGATGGTTGGTACTGATGACAATGACATTTTCTTAGTATGAAGAGTCAGAGATGGCCTATGAGTTATGTAGTCATTATCATTACATCAATTAGTATATGTTAAACACCTCTGAAAATTAGAATAATTTATACATTAGTCATTAGATCTACAACAATTCTATATTTTACATCCTTCAACAGCTCAAATAATTTAACAGGTGTGGGGCTCATGGACTTATATTCACTTTCTAGCATCCTAAAATTGATTTGATAGAGATTTCAACTAGAGAAATAGATTTCCCATATAAGAGTCACATGTCACAATCAGTTTTGATACATTTATTTCTTATAATGACAGTGGGGAGATTATATTAAAAATGAAGAGATGAAAAACAACATGAACTTGAACTTTACAAACTGAAATGGAAATGTTTAATGGGCACTATATTGAAGTTCCTTTGAAATAATTACTAATGTCCACACACATTATTTTGAAGAACTAACTTCTTCACAATAAACACTAATTAGAATTAATCTAATCTACATATTTATTACCTTCTGCAAATGGGATTCCAACAATGTTAGTTTAGTCTAAAAGATCATGTAAGTCTTTTACTTTAAATTATTAGTGAACGCACTTGAAAGCAAGCAGGAATCCTGCAAGACACAGAGTTTATCATAAAGACATGATGAGAAAAAAATAGTTAAATGATGAGAATAAGGGGGTGGGGGAGGGAAATGGGCACCAAGACATCAGAAAGGGTATCAATGTATGTGAAGTAATACACCTTCTATCTGGTGAATATAATGAAACCATTCTATTAATTACAATAAAAATATATGAAAAAATGATGAGAATAAATCATGCAGGAATAAATAATGTAATATATGTAGAAATGTGTAAGGTGCTTTTCTGTACAGAAGCTATTTAGCACATTAAGTCTTATTTCAATACTGTGAAGTCTTTTTTCTTAATTTATGATCTCAACCTTTTGATCTGTACATAATATATTCTTTTTTATTGTAATTAATAAAAGGGTTACATGATATTTGCCAGATAGAAGGTGCATTAATTCACATATTCTAAAGAACTATTTTTGTGCGCACTTATTGAACCTCACAGCACTATCATAAAGTGTCACTGAATGTTTGTTGAATGAATGGATGGATTTTTATATCAAGTATTAAGTATGACTTTCTAGTCAGTTGTTTTCTGGTCTCAGTTTCTCAGTACATAATGTCCCAAGTGGAGCTTCAGGATTGGATTCCTGTTTCGGCTGTGTTGCCCATATGGGTGCTTCTGCGTTTTGACAGCCACCTTTGGATGACCTACGTTATCTATATTTTAAAACAACTCTCTAATTAGTTAAATCTTATGGCTTCCCTCCCTGATGCAATTCTACCTGGTCACTCAGATCACATCTCATCTGGAGCTGGAGTTTATCTTGAACTTAAATATTGTTTACATGCTGATCTCTGCATTTGAAAACTTAAATGACTTTTATTTCTTTCTGCTCTCTATGTTTGTGTTTCTTAGACTGAGCTTTGACTATAACATAACTAGATATTTTTCCTTTACTGATCATTAAATATTCTTGGTTATAATGAACTGACAACTATTTAACTAGATGTGTGCTCAGTTGTTCTAACTCAGATAGGTTGTGGGGAACTCACTTGAAAACCAGAACCATCAAAGAGGAGTCACCACTTTTGTCTTTGCTCATAACTCATTCTGGACTGCCTTTCCTTAATTCTCTATAATGACTGTCGTGTTGTCTGCACGTTCCAGAATTGTGAAGCAACAGAGGAAAAATATTTTTTAAAAAAATCAAGGAAAAAATACAGAACAGAAGAGCCTAGATCATAAGTGGAAGAGTAATTTTGGTTAACAAAGATGCTGGTTTTGAAAATCGGAAAAGTAGAACATGTATGGAAATAGTAAAACCATGAAATCTCTTTGTTCCTTGTCCTACTCATAAAAGTTACAGTAAGGAGAGTACTGTTGAAAGAGCAAAAGTAAAAAGAGAGATTGATATTTCATTTTAGCAATGTAGTTTTGAAGAATTGTGCTACTTCCTCAGGGAATATAAGTGCTTTGGATTAAGAAAGAGACTCAGGCTTTTAGTCCAGGTGTGGGCATGCAAGATAAATGTACAGTTGGACTAGTCCCACTATCATAACATGCTGAGAAAATAATTTAATAGCTAATAATTCCTATCAAACCCAAATAAACATATTATTATAATCATGACAAAACTCTTGTTTACATTGAAGTAGTATTCAGACTACAACATTGTTTATTCCACATAATGGCACATACTAGGAATTTATTCAGGCAGAGGGTGGAATGAAAATAAATGGAATCTTGGTTTAAAATGAAATTCCCTTTATTCTTGTTTCAATACTTTCTTTCCTTTAAAGCAAACTGAAATAAAATGAAATCTGTATCTGGGTTATGTCCAAGGGCACCATTCAATTTCACAATTTTCACTACTGAATTATATTGAGATCATTTAATTCATGTACATGAAAGCAGTTAAGGACCTATGTTAACAATTGTGGTACTTTGTTCTTTTCCCTCTGGAAATTATCTTACCTCACAATCCTAAGACAATGATATAAAGAAAACAATTATGGAGTAAAACAGTAATTAAAGTGAAGAAAATGAGAATTAACATTGTGCTTGCAAAGTTTGGAATGGGAAAATAGTAATGTATGGAAATTATCCTTCAGTAGCACAAGTGAAAGTGTATGTATGTCCTGGTAGCTCACCCATATTTTTGAACTGCCTACATTCAGATGCCAGAGAAATACATTTAAATGGATGAATAATGTTAAATTGCAGTGATATCAATTAAAATAATAAAACCGTAGTCTTGTACACAATTTAGTAATTTATAATATCCTTAAGAGATAGGGTAATTTTGTGTAATGATCCTTAGAGCAAATAGAATATGAAGGAAACCGTGTACACTTTTTTCTCTTGAAAGTAAATTGAATAAACAAAGTATAGTAAGCAGGTCAGATAGCTAGTAAATGACAGATTTGTACATCAAGGGAATCAAAGTTCTTTTACAAAGGCTCTCCTCCACCTCTTCCTTTTCTTCCTCCTCCTCCTCTTCTTCTTCCCTCTATTCCTCCTTCACTTCTAGCTCCTCCTTTTATTTCTCTTCCTCTTTTCCTCTCCTTCCTCTTTTCCTTCTTCTTCTCCTTCCCTCTATTCCTCCTTCACTTCTAGCTCCTCCTTTTATTTCTCTTCCTCTTTTTCCTCTCCTTCCTCTTTTCCTTCTTCTTCTCCTTTCCCTTCTTCTTCTTCTTCATCTCCTCCTTCCTCTCCTCCTTCTCTTCTTTCTCTTTTGCTTTCTTTTTTCTCCTCTTCTCCTTTTCCTTCCCTTTCTCCTATTTCTTCACCTTCTCCTTCTCTCTCTTCATCTCCCTCTCTTCCTTCTCCTTCTTCTTTTACATTCTTATTACTTCACTTCAAATGTGCATCAATACAGTGAAAACTTCAAAAATCTACTGAACTTTGGTAAACTTTTAAATTTTTTTCATATTTTTATTGTAATTAATAGAAGGGTTACATTATATTTACCAGATAGATGGTGCATTACTTCAAAGACATTGATACCCTTTCTGATGTCTTGGTCCCAATTTCCCTCCCCCACATCCACCCCTCATCTTGTTTTCTGCCCTTACCTATCCAATTTCAAATAACCAAACAAACAAATACACAATATATCAGATAACAAGGTGAAATACTGTAACAATATGAAATAACCAAGGGACAGAAAAGAGATGAGAAATAACATTAAGAAAAACTATCATTCATTATATGGCTTTTGTTTCTATATCCTGGAGGTCTTTTGATTTAGCATCATATTATATGGCCTAACATATCTAGGATTTGTTCTATTGGAACTCTCTGCTAGGAGAGTGCAAGGTTTCTACTGACTATGACAAATGAAGGAATCCATTGAGCCTATGTTCCTTTGAGTCTGGCTTACTTCACTTAATATGATTTTTTCTAAGTCTTTCAATTTCCTTACAAATCGGCGGGAGGGGGGGAGTCATTCTTTCAGACAGCAACATAGAATTCCATTGTGTATAAATACCACATCTTGTTGATCCACTCATCAACTGAAGGGCATCTGGGTTGGTTCCATATCTTTGCTATGGTAAATAATGCTGCAATGAACATGGTTGTGCTAGTGGCTTTAGCATGTCCTTGTTTCTGGACCATTGGATAAATGCCAAATAGTGGAATTGCTAGGTCGTAGGGTAGCTCTATGTTTAGAATTCTGAGGAATTGCCATTCCACTATTAATAGTAGTTAAATGAGTTTGCATTCCGCCAACAGTGTAGTAGTTAGTGTTCCCTCCTGGCCAACTCCCATCCAACATCTGTTGCTATTAGATTTCTTGATCATGGCCATTCTATGTGCACTGAGGTGGAATCTTAGAGTTATTTTTATTTCCATTTCTTTTATGGCCAGAGATGTCGAACATTTCTTCATGTGTCTATAGGCCATTATTATTTCCTCTTCAGAGAAGACTCTTTTTAAGTCTTTGGACCATCTTTTAATGAGATGATTGTTCCTTTGGAGATTCGTTTTTGGGGTGATTCACTTTTTTGAGCAGTTGGTATATTTTAGGCAATGAGGCCATTGTCTGTTTTGTAGTTAGTGAAGATATTCTCCCACTCTGTAGGTTTTCTAGTTAATTTGCTAGCTATGTCCTTTGCCATATGGAAACTCTGTAGTTTATTGCAGTCCCACTTATCCAGACTTTCACTGAATTGTTGAGTTTCTGGGTCCTTATTAAGAAATGTTCGACCTGTGACAAAGAGGCTTAGTATATCTTCCATTCCTTCTTGTAAAATTTTCAGTATATCTGCTTTTACCTCAAGGTCTTTGATCCATTTGCAGTTAATCCTGGTGCTGAGTGACAAAGAAGGATCCAACTTTAGTTTTCTGCACGTGCTTAACCAGTTCTGTTAGCACCACTTGTTGAAGAGGCTGTCTTTCTTTGATTCTATTTTTTTGGCTCCCTTATCAAAGATTAGGTGTCCATAGGTCTGGGGTTAATATCTGGATCCTCAGTTCTATTCCACTGGTTTTCAGGCCTGTTCTTGTGCTAGTAACAAGCTGTTTTGGTCACTATAGCTCTGTAAGAGAGTCTAAATTTGGTATTGAAATTCTTCCTGTGCTGTTCTTTCTGTTAAGGATTGATTTTGCTATATGGAGTCTTTTGTTATTCCACATGAAATTTTGGACAGCCTATTCTATTTCTTTAAAGAATGACATTGGAATACTGATGGGTATTGCGTTGAATTTGTAGATAGCCCTTGGCAAGATAGCCATTTTCGCGATGTTAATTCTTTCAATCCAGGATCATGGGAGGTTTTTACATTTCCTCAGTTCAGCTTTAATTTCCTTTTCAGGGTTTTAAAGTTTTCATCAAAAAGGTTCTTTACATTCTTAGTTAAGTTAATTCCTAGGTACTTTATTTTCTTTGAGGCTATTGCAAAAGGAGATGCTTTCCTGATTGTTGCCTCGTGCCTCTCATTGTTGGCATATAGGAAGGCAGTTGATTTTTGAGAGTTAATTTTAGCCCCTGCTACATTGCCAAAATTTTAAATCAGCTCCAGCAACTTGGGAGTGGAGTCTATAGGGTTCTTTAAATACAGAATCATGTCATCTGCAAAGAGGGATAGTTTCACTTCCTCTTTCCCTATTTGGATCCCCTTTATGTTTGCTTCTTGCCTTATTGTGCTGGCTAGGAATTCTAATACTATGTTAAAGAGGAGTGCAGAGAGTGGTCATACTTGTCTCATTCCTGATTTTAGAGGAAATGGCTTTAGCTTTTCGCCATTAAGTATAATGCTAGCTGTGGGTTTGTTATACACAGCCTTTATTATACTGAGGAATGTTACATGGATTCTTGTTTCTCCAAAGCTTTTATCATAAAGGGGTTTTGCATCTTGTCAAATGCCTTTTCTGCATCTATTGAGACAATCATGTGATTCTTGTCATTGCTCCAGTTGATGTGTTGAATTATATTAATTGACTTGCGTATGTTGAACTAGCTTTGCCTCCCTGTGATAAATCCTGTTTGATCATAGTATATAATTTTTTTGATGAGTTGCTGAAGACGGTTGGCCAGTATTTTGTTGAGAAGTTTTGCATCAATATTTATCAAAGAAATGGGTCTATAGTTCTATTTCTTTGATGAATCTCTGTCTGGTTTGGGGACGAGGGTTATAGTGGCTTCGTAGAATGATTGGCAAGGAGCCTTCATTTTCAATTTTGTTGAAGAGCTTGAGGAGTATTGGTGTGAGCTTTGCTTTGAAGACTTTATACAATTCAGCTGTGAATCCATCTAGCCCTGGGCTTTTCTTTGATGGGACGTCTCTTATTGCCATTTCTATTTCACTACTTGTAATAGGTCTGTTTAGTTGGATTAGGTCTTCTTGGTTCAGTGTGGGTATGTTAATATTGGCTAGAAATTCATCCATTTCTTCTAGATTCTCAAATTTGTTTGCATAAAGTTTTGAAAAGCATTTCCTCAAGATTCTCCGGATCTTAGTAATTTCTGTCTTGATATTACCATTTTCATCTGTGATTTTGTTTATCTGGGTGTGCTCCTTTTTTTGGTAAGATATGCTAAGGGTCTGTCAATTTTGTTAATTTTTTCAAAGAACCAACTTCTTGTTTTGTTGATTCTTTCTATAGTTTTTTTTTTGGACTCCAATTCATTTTATCCTGCTTCCTTTTTCATAATCTGATTCCTTCTACTGGGATTATGGTTGGTTTTTTGCTGTTTTTCCAAGAGTTTAAGGTGACACATTAAATTGTTGGTTTGCAATTTTTCCAATTTGTTAATATAAGCACTCAAAGCTATAAATTTTCTTCTGAGTACTGCCTTGGCTGTGTCCCAAAGGAGCTGGTATTTTGTGTGCTCCTTTTTCTTAAATTTCATAAACTGTTGAATTTCTGTTCTGATCTCCTTGATGACCCACTAGTGATTTAACAATGTGTTGTTCAGTCTCTATGAGTTACAGGGTTTTTGATGTTCGAGATTGGTGTTCAGTTCCAATATGATGCCCTTGTGGTCTGGGAGAATGCAAGGAATTATTTCAGTGTTTCTGAATCTGCACAGGATTGTTTTATGGCCTGAAATGTGGTCTATTTTGGAAAATGTGTCATGTGCTGCTGAGAAAAACGTATATTGTATTGTTGCTGGGTGAAATAATTTGCAGATATCTATAAGATCTAGTTGGTCAATATAGTTGTTCAATTCTGAGGTTCCTCTGTTGAGTTTTTGCCTCGTTGATCTATCCTTGGGTCAGAGTGGTGTGTTAAAGTCACCAACAATAACTGAGTTTCCATCTATGTGTGGTTTTAGGAAAGTAAAGTTTGCTTGATGAAAGTCAGTGCTCCGGGATTAGGTGTGTTGATAGGCCAAATACTATGATGCTAAGTCAAAGGACCTCTAGGGTATAGAAACAAAAGCCATGTAACAAGTGATTGTTTCCTTAATGTACTATGTTATGTATCATCTCTTTTGCTGTCCTTGATTATGTCATATTGTTACAGTGTTTCACCTTGTTATCTGATATATTGGATATATGCGTATTTGGTTATTTGAAATTGGATAGGTAAGGGGAGAAAACAAGAAGAAGGGTGAGGTTGGAGGGAGGGAATTTGGGACCAAGATGTGAGAAAGGGTATCAATATATTGAAGTAATGCACCCTCTATCTGGTGAATATAATGTAACCCTTCTATTAATTACAATAAAAATATATGGAAAAAACTAATCAATACAGTGCAGTGATTTTTAAAACAAGAATGAAAAGAGAAACAGGATAAGCCCCAGACACAAAGATAGCAATGTAACCAAAATTTAATACCTTTTCACTATAAAGAACATCAGCCACCACTCAGTGGCACAAGATTAAAAGCTCCATTTTTATGATAAAGAATATGTAAAACAAAATATTTAATTGCAATTGACTATTATTGGAATTCTTATTCAGAGTAATTAGATAAGCTGAACAAATATATAAACATTAGAAAGTATACAAAGCCACCCTTATGACAGACTAAATAATTGCTTGCATGAAAGGCAATGAAGAACTCACCCCAAAACTTGTAGAATGGTGGAATAATTAGTTACTTTTCTGGGTGTAAGATGAATGTACAAAATACAATTGGTGTTTGAATGTTCCAAGAAGAAAATTTAGAAAACAATTGCATTCACAATAAGATCTAAAGAAACAAAGGTTTAGAATGGAAAAGACTAATTAAGCTAGTAGAAGGTAGACGTGACAAAAATGGTGAAAGCTTGTTAAATTAAAAAACACATTTAAATTAAAAGATACCCTGGATGATAATTTGAAACAAGTAGTGATTTTAAGATAGTCATTGATCCCCCAAATAATCTGCAGATCGAAATGTACTTTGTCAATACCCCAGTGGGGCATTACATCTGTTTTTCAAATTCAACAGAAAAGTAACAACTTTAAATTTTAAATTCTTGACCTGGATTTACTTTAACTAATTCGAGAACCTTTCCTTATGTATACCCTTGTATACATACTTTTATGTTCTTAAGAGATCAGCCAGGTAAAATTTAGCTCACAACTATTATTCTAGCTACAGTGGGTGGTGACAGTCAGAAGGACTAACTTCAGAGCTACCCTGGCGTCCTTGTTGCACTGGAGACTAGAAAAGTCTGGTGGTTCCAGATCAGCCCAGACAACAGAAAAATCTGGCATGATAGCATGTATCTGCCATTTTTGCTACAGCAGTAAGCATAAATGAATGGATCTGGATTCATGCTTGCTGTGCAAACATATGCAAAAATAACTCTCAGCCAACGTGTCTAAATGAGAAACTGAAGCAGGAAATTACCTGTTCAGGAACTGAACTGTTGGGTTCAAACTCCAGGACAGTGAAAAAACACAAAACCACAACACTGTAGTATTTGCATTTAACAATGTTTCTTGAAAATAAGAGGCCTTTGACTAACTCTAGATCAACATTCTGAAATTAGTTTCCTTCCTATATAGAGTTTCAGTCATTATTGAAGTTATTTAAATCTACATGTTTACATGTCTTAATCACTCTGAAATAAGATAGATGTATGAACACTATCAAAGGCAGCATCTGTTAGAGTGAATTCAAATTGATTTATTATTTTAACTTTAGAATGTACAAAATGAGAGCTTTGGTCTATAGCATAAAGCTTACTTCGTTGTTTCCTCATGTGAAACATCTGTGCCGCCACTCACTCTGCTTCTCCTCTCTTACCCAAGGACACATAAGCTGTTAAGTTTTTCCAGGGCTCTGAAGTATGTCCCTTCCCTATATTCTTGGAAAATTTACCCATGTCCTTGGAAAATACAAAAAAAGAATAGTGAAAGTGTTTCTTTAATATTGTTTAATAATAAAAATGCTAAGGATAAAGGGTAAACATTGTAGCATAGAATCAACCAGCCATAATCAGGATTAATCCCAAATACTGAAATCAATACATATTGTATTTGTAGTTCCAGTAAATTTAGATAACAGTAAAAAAAAGATTTAGGAGTAGGCTTAATCCTCATGTTTTCATATTTATGAGATTGTATATATATATACATTGATATATATAAATAAATGTTTCTAGGATAGTTAAATATATTCCTACTTCCTTCAACATTTGAAATTATTTCCAAGTAAATTGTACTAAAATTTTCACATGTAATGTTTTCATCTCTACTGAAGAAAGATGCTTATTATACACAAAGTTACTAAATATAACCTATAGCAAGTCATTATACATCTACTGGCTCATTATACTTAGAATATTTTCTAGTAATGCAATGCTATTAATTTTGATTAAATAATTCATAGGGGAAAATATATCACCAACAATCTTTAGAATGTATTCTGAAATTACCAGGTAATTAAAATCATAATTTAATAATTTCAAATCATAAGAATTTAATAAATAACAAACATGAAAATGTATTGCTGATGAATGACATTTTTTTCTATTATGCCAGGAAAATTACAAATTACAATGATAACCTTAATGCTGAACTATTTTAGTTGTGATTTTTTTTTTTTGGTGGATCGTGGGGCTTGAAATCTGGGCCTGGGTGCTGTCACTGAGCTCTTCAGCTCAAGGCTACCACCGTACCCCTTCAGCCCCAACACCACTTCCAGTTTTATAGAGGTTAATTGGAGATAAGAGTCTCATGCTCTTTAGTGCCTGGGCTGGCTTTGAACCATGATCCTCAGATTTCAGCCTCCTGAGTAGCTAGGATTACAGGCCCGAGGCACAGTGCTCGTCCAGTGATTAAAAAATATTCTTCTTGATATAATAACCTCAAAGAAAAATACTGTCCTCATTGGAGACAGCAGTGTTCATTGGAAAACTTAAGACAGCTGGTAAAAATGAAGATTTTTTTTTCAAGATCCAGAACAGATAAGAGCAAAGCACAAGAGGAAAACAAAACAGTCAAAAAAAATCAAAATGAGTGGGTACACTGCAGATCATAAATTATTGCATATTAATTTTTAAATGAGTTTAGACGTCTGTGAAATGTAAGCCCCAGGGCCAGAGATTTGTGTGGCAGTACATTATACATACAAAGAAAGGAACAGAGCTTTGACATGTAAATTCCAGCTTTGTGTGGTATCAGCTCAGGTAACCTTGCAAACATCCTTCATGCCCAGACTGGGAGCTGCCTGACACCTCCCATATGGGCCCATTCTTTGTTTGCGCTTTCCAATCAAGATGACAGTAATTCTCACTTCATTTTCTAAATGTACTGATAAAAGCTATGCTAAGCTGGTACCTGTTATTAACCTCCCTTGCTCCATTATTGCTCATATTTTTTTCCCTTTGAGATAAGCAGCAGACGCTGATCTTTGCATATGGTGGGCTATTACCCCCCAAGAAGAATTGCAAATGTCAACCTATTATTGGGTCATTAATGTCAGGTCATGATATTTCAGAGTTTGATGTTTGTAACCTTTGCAGACATTAATCCATATACACTTTTGAAAAGAGTTTATTTATCCTTGGTAACAGTAGATATGTGGCCCTGAAAGATTGTCCTGTAATACTGTGCACTGTGTGTTTGGTAAGGTTCATTAAGTGTAATTATGTAACCACAGCTAAGCTTGGTCTATCATCTACTACTTTAAAGAATCTAAAAGTTTGGACTTAGAAATGCTCAGATGTCTGATAAGAAAAATAAGGAGGAAAACAACATTTTTTTAGCTCTCTCACTGTATGTAAAATTATTCCCCAACCCTGACTTACTGCTTAGAAAAGTTTTCATGTGTGATATGATCTTATTTCATTTATTTTTCAGTGGAAGTCAAAATTGTTTCCTCTTATAAAACTCAATGAAGTCAATCTCACTGCATGAAGTAATTTTACTCTGTTCCATTAAAGTCATAATTCAAGAGGTCGAGGAAAATCTATGAAACAGAAGAAATGTGCACAGCTCAACTGGTAACCATGTAACTTCCAATGTAGCCTCTATTTGTAACACAGTTTTCAAAAATATCAGAATGCACAGTGTATTTTAAATAATTGCTTGAAACACAGATTTACTCATTTAATTAATTTTAGTTTAATTGAAATGTTTAATTATACCCGTACTATTTTTTTTAGCTTATTTGACCTTGT
The DNA here is from genome assembly GCF_031878675.1 of Megascapheus bottae. NCBI lineage: Eukaryota > Metazoa > Chordata > Mammalia > Rodentia > Geomyidae > Megascapheus > Megascapheus bottae. Next base: position 13,985,754 of record NC_143519.1, read on the forward strand.
TTCATAAAATGTAAAGCTGGTTGGAACTCGTTTGGGATGAGAGGAATAAGAATGAGGGGAAAAAATGAAGGGATAAGGTTGATCAAGGTACATTGTATGCATATATGGACATACCAAAATGATAACCCACTGAAATTAATTAATGACAATAGACAAGGTAGAAACCACGTTATATGAACCAATAAGTGAGGTATGTATGAAAGATAATCCAGTCAGAGGAAAAAACATGAATAAATAAATAAAACAAAATATACTCTCTAACACTCATGACATTCCTGAATGTTTCTCTACAATATTCTCATTTTTAATTATGTATTAATTATGCCCCTATTAGGGATCTTTCATCTCAAATCATGATTTTACCCTTGGAGACTTTTCAGGCATTTTTCCTTTTAAATTTTGATTCGAATCAGTTACTTGTGAAATAATGTTTCATTTTACCATCAATGGATACAATCCAACCTGTTCAGTCATCTCTTCCATCCTTCTCCCTCCTCACTTCCACCTCCCCATCCAATTTCAGTGTTTCCTCATTCCATGTTCACGCACACACATAGATTCTAGCTGTGTTCACCCTCTTTCTCACATCTATAGCCCACCTATCTCTCCCTACACTGCCAGGCATAGTTCCATTTCAATGTTATTTAGGTTGCACTGACTGTTAACTGTTCAAGCGGTATAGTTGAACTCACCTGAAAGTGCCCTGTTTTAGTCAAGGTTATCGTGTGTGTGTGTGTGTGTGTGTGTGTGTGTGTGTGTGTGTGTGTGTGCCTATACATGTTTATATTTTATAATTTATACATATGGAAGGAGATACAACTATTGTCCTTCTGATCTTTACTTTGCTTAGTCCGATGTTTTCCAGGTCCGTTTCCCAAAAAATGATATAATTTTGTTCCTTTTTATAATTAAATGATATTTCATTGTGTATCACATTTTCTTAGTTGTCTTAACTTTCCTGAATCCATTAGTTAAATTTCTTACCAGAGCCTATCTAGGTAGGTAAGATCACTTTTATTATTTTGGTTAGAGCATCAAATCATCATCATTCAGTTTTCCTTTATTATGGTTGTTGTAATATGATAATTACTGAAGTTTATTCTGTATGGATTACTTGGAGGTAGGACAATTCAGTTTGTAAAAGCACTTATTAACATTTCTGTTTTACAAAGAGAAAAAATATTTTTCCAAACTCTTGTTCAATGCCACAGAGTCCATGAGATAAATATAAACCCAAGCTGTTTGGCCCCAAACTTGTCTTTCAAAGCCCATTTTGAATGGTGTCAAATCACTACCTGTCAATTATTTCAAAGATAGTTTACAAATACCTACAATCTCCAGGTAATGGGAATAATATACTAAGTACATCAAATCTTTCAGTTTAAAACCAGACATTAAAAAGCAGACCAGTAATTGCAGCACATGGAGGAAGGAAGCATATGTCTGTCCTCATTTTACCAAGGGCCGGGATCCTGAGCTTGAGGACAGTCTGGGCCACATAGTGAATCCTGACTCAAAAACACAAACAGGGGCCGGGAGTTTGATCTAGTGGTAGAGTGCTTTCCTAGCATGCATGAAGACTCAGTTTGAATCCTCAGTACCACATATATATAAAAAAAAAGCCAGAAGTGGCGCTGAAGCTCAAGTGGTAGAGCTCTAGCCTTGGAAAGTCCAAGGACAGTGCGCAGGCCCTGAGCATAAGCCCAGGACTGGCAAATAAATAAATAAATAAATAAATAAAATCTTATAGTCTAGGAGGGATTTCTTTGAAGTTATTTTACACTTAGAAAATAGATGATTAGTACAAAATTACAAAATGTAAGCAATGAGAAAATGTTTATTTGTTTTTGAATAAACTATTGCCACCAATTTCCACAGAGACTGGAAGTGATCTTCTCCAGACCTGAGGTTAAGCTTCCTAACTCCCACTTTACACTGTTAATACTGCTTTAGACACTCGGCTTTTGTTTCATATTCTCACATTTTTGCTACCGTCTGGCTTTTGTTCTAGCAATTTGCAGCCATGCCTTCTCCAGCATCTTAGCGACAATGTCAATGACTTCCTAAAATGTTCTATGTGCCCCCTAGAGAATCATTTTTAGAAGTGTGTTTTGCATTGGGTCTCACAAATTGTTTCCTTTCCTTTGTAATGTCTTCTTCTAAGCCTAGGTGTTGTGTTTCATTATTTCTCTCATCCTCATCAAAGAAGGAATGGTGCAATAATTGCATGTTCCTCCCTTTGGCACGTCCCAGTCTTCTCATAGCAAAAGAGAGGTGCTTTTCCGAATGCCAGCCCTGTAGTGAACCTTAGTTGTGCATGGATGATAGCCCCTGGTGGAATGTGAGGCAGTAGTAGGATATTCAATACAAGGAGCATAGAAAGCAACTGTCTTTTTCATCCGATTCCAATAGGTTGAGCAATCTTACTTCATAAGTCAGTATAATGCTAGAAATAACAAAGGAAGAGTTAATATCTACTTCCTTCCTGCATTCCTACGTTCTTCCTTCTACTATACCCTTGGATTCTCCTAAACATATTCACTGTTTTCATTTTTCTTTAGATCTCTATTTGATACTTGTCGGTTCAGCAATCGCGCTTCCTTTATAAGCCCATTCTGAATTTCGTCACTCAGAAATTCATCATTATGTCCATATCCTTACTAAATATAATTAACAGTGTATTCAGAAATTGTTCATTTGCAATGTCCTGTTTCCTGTGACTGTTGCATCATTTTTTTCTATAGAAGTCTGTTTTTGTTCATTGATTTCTTTCTACCAAAATAAGGTTTTATCAGCTTAGTTCATACATAGTAACATAAACCATGGAGATCTATATTATTTAAGTCTGTTCTCTTTCATTCCTAAAGAAGACATGTTGTAGAAGAGTCAACAATACAGTTATAAAATTGTAGATTTCTAACTTGTTTGTTTGCATCATGATATCTAGGAACATATCTCTTCAACATACAGATAGCTTTCACTTAACACTTTGTTAACACTGAGCCACATATCACTGGGCAATAAGTCTTATTTCTCTGTGCAAACATCAGCATTGCAAAGCACAGTGGATATGTCACCCTGGTATTTTCATGTACAGAAAGTTTTTGGACCTTGTTAAGAGGCAAAAAGAGAAAGAGTCCAGATTTGTCTCACAGTACTGGAGCTCCAGACAATGAGTTTTAAATTGAGTCTGTGGAGACTAGAAATCTCAGTGTATATCAAATGATAGATCAGTTCCCCAAATATAAATAAATAAATAAATGTTGCCAAACAACTGAATGAATTTAATGCTTTGATCCAAACATGGCTTCCTAAAAGCAGAAAGAAGGAAAAAAAATCTCTGCAGAGATTAAGAAAATTTAGCTGTGAACAGAAATAGAAAAGCAATCAGTGTGGCAGGCTGATGTAATGGGAAATAAACTGGGATACAAGAAATTAAAGACTTTACAAGGAACTTAAGCATCAGATTTTTTTCCCAAGGTAAATATTGTAAATTCTAAGTATGATGTGACTCCAAATGATAAGAGCATCCTTACTCTTCCTGTATTGGTTTTGGATTCCAGAACCTTGTTCTTGCTCAGTTCTTGTTCTACCACTTGAGCCATGACTCCATGTTATGTTGGCTATTTTAGAAATGATGTCTTACCACTTTTCTGTCTCAGCTGACATCCCACTCTGATTTCCGGGATCTTCCCTCAGCCTCCTGAGTTACTTGAAACTCATGCTACAGGCATAAACCACTAGTTCCTAGAAACATGTCATTATTCTAAATAGTAAGAAAGTTTTTTTTTTCTCCCATTGTTAGAAAGCATAGAATGTAGCCAGTGGCCAGGGATCATGCCTGTAACCATGACTACTCAGGAGGTTGAGATCTGAGGATCATGGTTCAAAGCCAGCACAGGCACTAAAGTCTGTGACACTCTTTTTTTTTTTTGCCAGTCCTGGGCTTGAGCTCAGGGCCTGAGCACAGTCCTTGGACTTTTCTCAAGGCTAGAGCTCTACCACTCGAGCCTCAGCACCACTTCCGGCTTTTTTCTATGTATGTGGTACCAAGGAATCGAACCCGGGTCTTCATGCATGCTAGGCAAGCACTTTAACCACTAGGCCAAACTCCCAGCCCCTTTGCAACACTTCTTATTCTCCATATTTCTTAGATCTAACAAAAGACACTGCAGTACAAGTCCTGCAGAGCCAAACCAAAACCAGCTAATATTTAGCTGTTTTCTCTGTGAACAACAAAAATATTACATCTTTAATTTTGAAATAGAACAGAAGTTTAATAAATTTTTAATGGCTATACCATTATATTCATAGTAAATTATGGCTGAATACAGAATTTATGAGATCATTTTTAACCACTAGGGTACTACGTTTTCATGAAAAGATTTAAAGCAATATTTTATCACAACAATAAAACTTGTTTACAAATTTGGAGATGAATTTTTATTGTCTTAATTATGAATATGTTCTTAATATAGAGGTAGTCAGGATATATATACAATTGCTGCTATAATTTAGTGCTTAAACCTAATGGAAATTTATAATTACTATCTTTAAAATTAAAATGTCATTACTAGACGGTTCCTTCATATCTTAAGGATTATTTTTTTGTTTTCTTATCTGAAAATGATGATAAATTTTAGTTAACTTATTTTCTCTTATCATTACTATGTGCAAAGAGTATTGTTATTACATTGTAAAATAAGGTTCTTTTCAGAGGAACCTTTTCTAAACAGTACCTCAAAGAATTAAAGTAGCACAGTTAATGCTATTTCTTTCTTTGTTAAATTCTCAGTAGATCAAATACTGACAGTATTGCTTGTCTTCCATAAAACATTTTTAAATATTCAAGTGCATATAATAATAATAACATAATATTTATTACCATATAATTAATTCATGCTTCTTACAGCTGTTTCCTATGAAGTCACAGAGAACAGCAAAGTGTCAGACATTAAATCAATGCTACTAGGGGAAGAACAGGTCAGAATCCTGTGAGCCTCTGGTCACATTTTCCTCAATGCATACTTTATTTTATGTGTGATTTTGTTTATGGACCCTGTACTTAGCATATATTCCAAATTCATTAACCTTGAACTCATTAATAGCTCCATAATTCAATCCTTAGTAAATTTTACTTTACTCATTCATTTTTCTCCGTAAAGTACACCAGTCTTGTGCTTAGAAACATCAGTTGGAATAACAGTACACTTTGAAATCATTTTAAGCAGCAAAATGACCAAAAAAAAAAACCCTTTTGAAAAAATACATCAACAGCTCAAAAAATTGCATCACTCCAAAACTAATCTCGAAAGAAACAACCATCCCATTAAAAGATGGGCCAAAGACTTAAAGAGAGTCTTCTCTGAAGAAGAAACAAAAATGGCCTAGAGACGCAGGAAGAAATGCTCAACATCTCTGGTCATAATAGAAATGCAAATCAAAACAACTCTAAGATTCCACCGCACTCCGGTTAGAATGTCCAGGATCAAGAAATCTCATAACAACATCCAGCAAGGGGATGGCCAGGAGGGATCACTATTACACTGTTGGTGGGAGTGCAAACTAGTTCAACCACTATGGAAAGAAATATGGCAGTTCCTCAAAAGACTAAACATAGAACTCCTCTATGATCCATCAATTCCACTACTTGGCATTTACTCAATCATCCATAAACAAGGACATACTAAATCCACTAGCAAAACAATGTTCATTGCAGCATTATTTACCATAGCAAAGATATGGAACCAACCCAGATGCCCCTCAGTTGATGAGTGGATCAACAAGATGTGGTATTTATACACAATGGAATTCTCTGCTTCTGTCTGAAAGAACGACATTGCCTCATTTGTAAGGAAATGGAAAGACTTAGAAAAAATCATATTAAGTGAAGTAAGCCAGATTCAAAGGAACATAGACTCAATGGTTTCCCTCATTTGTCATAATCAGTAGAAACCTTGGGCTCTCCTAGCAGAGATTTACAGTAGTACAAAACCTAGATACATAAGGCCATATAGTATGAGGCTAAATGAAAGGACCTCCAGGATATAGAAAGAAAAGATGAGTGATTGTTGTCCTTAATGTACTATGTTATCTCTCATCTCTTTTGCTGTCCCTTGATTATCTCATATTGTTACGGTATTTCACCTGGTTATCTGATATACTGGATATATGCCTATTTGGTTATTTGAAATTGGATAGGGAAGGAGGGAAAACAAGATGAGGAGTGGGGGTGGGTGGAGGGAAATGGTGACCAAGACATTAGAAAGGATAACAATGCATGCACCTTCTATCTGGTGAATATAATGCAACCTTTCTATTAATTACAATAAAAATATAGGAAAAAAAACAAACCTTCTGAAAAAAGTTTTATATTGAAAACTTACAAAATATTTCTGAAAATATTTTAATAGGCTGAAATAAAATGATACACACACAGATATATATATATATATATAATACTCATGAAATGGAAAACTCCATATTGTTAAGAATGCTATTTCTACTGCCATAGATTTATAGAATGATTACATTCAAAGCTGAAATTGTAGAATAATTTTTGTATGTAATTTCAAGTGGCTTTTATTTTTAGTGGGAAAATGAAGAGCCTCGTCATGTTAGAGAAAGGCAGTTCTCCTGAATGACTCGATAGAATCAACAGAAGCAAAAGTTGTTAGTATAATTCTGCTTTAAAAATATATGTTGGTGTATTTATTATTAGAGAATATGGAAATGTTTGCGGCTAACAAAGAATAAATGTTAAATCCAAACAAGATCTTGCCAAAGGTGTCGCATTTACAATATAATCAGGAGGTGGCTTATACCTAGCCTACTCAAGAGGCTGAGATCTGAGGATCAGGATTCAAAACCAGTCTTGGCAGACAAATTTGAAAAATGCTTACTAAAAATAACCAAAAAAGTTCACTTGCTTTAAATTAATATCTTATTTTCAGTCTTACTCTCAACAAAATAATAGGAAAAATATTGTGTTGGAGAGAAGAAAAGAATGCTTGCATTCTGTAATGTCTATGATGACCTACCCTAAAGTGAAAGCCCTAAAGTGTGTTATAGTGAAAATAATGATGTTCTGCCAAAAGTGGCAGATATTTCTACTGTAATATGTGAAACCACATGAGTATAATAACATTTATTTCCTCTAATTTATGAGAAAGTGATAACAAGGCATGATTCTCAATGCATATGGCTAAATTTTAAAGTTTTGGAAGGAGTAGGCTTAAACTATTCTTAATTTGGAAATTATATACTATAGGAATATTCTTATATAAAATAGATCATAATACATTATGTAAATAGATATGCATATATAATGATCATTTGTAAGATAATAAGATGAGAAAAGCATTTGTCTGCATCTACGAATTGTTAATATTTAGGCTAAATTTCACTGGTATCTGTCAATCACTCTTCTCAAAGAAACACATTTAAAAAGATTGAAACACATAAGCTAAAAAGTCAGGCATTAAGTGTTAAATACAAAGAACTCTTCAGTCCTTGTTGCCCTCCCAGCCAAATTCTGTCTGAAATAGAGACAGAGAATGACATACCAATTACCCAACATTAATACCAATTGAATAAAATCAATTTTAAAACTTCCCCAAAATGTCACATTATTCAAATAACCCATGTTGTCCCAAATTGTACTGTCTATTAAAGCAATAAAAGTAAAGCATGAGTGCCTTGTGTTGACATTTCACTGCACAGAATCTCCACTAATAAGATTCTGACTCCAGTTCAAGCTATAATGCACTTGTGAAATGATTGAGACCAAATATAAATCAGAAGACATAAAGCATCTCTAGTCTCCATAATAGTTCAAGGCCTGGCAGGAAAGTTTTACTGTGTTTTTCCTCTACCTCAAAGATAAGGAAGATACTTTTTCTGTTGTTTCCCTTCTCTTTCTCTGTCTGTCTCTGTCTGTCTCTGTCTCTGTCTCTGTCTGTCTCTCTCTCTCTCTCTCTCTCTCTCTCTGTCTCTCTCTCTGTTCTCTCTCTCTTTCTCCATTAGATTTTATATTTGTTAAAACAATGAAAGAAAATGTGAATTATGAAACAAGGGTTCCCATTAAGAAAATAGAAGAGTGCCATGAAGTCATGAACAAGTGTGAAGAGATGTAGGAAAAAGGAATAAATGGTTTATAGCAGTGACCACATGTTTGAATCTACTCTACTGACTAATGAGCTATACATTGAAAATCTCATTGGGAAGCTGAATACATGACAGGAGGAAAGAGAAGCAAATAGCAACTTTGGCCCAGAACAACATGGCAGGAAAAAGCAGTACAAAAAAGATGGAGATCAGAGATATGGAAAGAAGGCACTGATCCCAGGTTGCATGGATATGCAGACCCTTTCTTGTGTCAGTCATGTGAGGATATCTTGTCATAACAGGATATTAAAATGAGATTTTCCAGCTGAGTGATGAAGATATTGGTTTCCTTGTTTCTAAGATAGCTGAGCCATATTCCAATATTTATTAAAACTGAATAAGGAAATTGACGACTCTAGGTTATTGGAAATATAAAAGTTTCTCTGATGAGTATTCCCCATACCTAAGGTACAAAAAAGACACAGGGCTTCCTCTTACAACTTCAGTTAGATAAACTCATACTGGCTTTTATTAAGCATGAGTCATGAATTGTAGCTTTCAAGATAGGATTACTTTCAGAATACATTGAGTGTATTTAAGCCATTTGGCTAATCTGGTTACAGTGCAGTGCTGAGTCACCATAGTAGTTGTTTTAACCTATTTTCACATACTTTTGTTATGTCATGGTATTTGTGATTATTTCCAAACTCGAGATATGGGACCCCAAATGTTAAAGCCAGCATGAAGTTGACATGGGAATTTTGCCAAGAAGGCCCCCCTGAAGACTGATAGAGCCTAAGCAGCTAGAAGAAGCTAGTACATATTTTTAATCCATACACCTGCAGAAACAAGAAAGCACCGAGCAGTAAAGATTACTTTGTTCATGGCAAGGATGCTCTAAAGAATCCCCATAGATTGCCTTTCTAATTTCAAGTCAGCTACCCATGGTTAGTTGGATGAAGAATGGCAGTCAAAGTATAACTCAAAGAAGAAAGGCAAAGATGAATCAGGCTAGTTTAAGTACAAAATTAAATCTGTGTTTTGCTCTTAACTCCAACAAAGATCCTTGAGTACCCAAATGTGAGTAATAGAGTCCTAAGATTCTAAGAGTTTTCAATCAAAATAGGAGGAGCAACTTCATCCACAAAAATAAATTTAAAGGGATTGTCAAAGAAAAAGTTGCTTCCTTTCTAAATATGCAATGAATCTTGTTTGTTCCAACTATTGCATAAGCTTCTACTTGTCCTTAGATGCCACCAGTCATAAAAAATGAAAAGGGAAAATAAAACTGAGAACATATAATGGAATGCTTACTACACTGAAAATATCATCTGCCAGAAATGAACAGAGGACTTGAAGTGACAAATATAAATTGTTCTTACCAACAGCAGAAATGGAAATATAACAATGAATTGATTCAATTCTGGATAAGTATGCATATATTACATATATCCAATGTACTCTGTAAGATCATAAATGCTGGAGATATAATTCCAACAAATATTATAGAATATAATAATATGACCCCTCTCCTCCTCTGCAGTAGATGGAGATATAAACTCACACTTCTCACAGCACTCTTAATTTTTTATCCATTTAGAAGACAAAAATACGTTCGTAATTTTAGTCACAAAGGAGCCACATTTATACAAAGATGTCTAAGATTTTATGACCTGTGAAGTAACTATTTTATGATCTTATATAATTTGTGCATATGAACTATGAAGTTTGTTTTGGAATCTACCCATTATCAATGAAGTTTGAGATTAAATATTAGTTCTACTTATCAATTGGGTATTTTTGAACATATATTAAGAAAGAAACAAATGTCTAAAGTATTTTACTAGTGTTCTGTTTATAACTAGCAAAGCAACTTTTCAGATTCTATTTAAATACTTTAAAGATATTATTGCTGTGACAAGAGGATAAATCATATTTATTCCTTAAAATTTTGAATCACTGGAATCCATCAACATTGACAAAGTATATCAAAGACTACAGTAAAGACTAAACATAGAGCTCCCAATATCCCAGCTATCCTACTCATGGGTATTTACCCACACGTCCATAAACAGGGCTATACTAAACATACCAGCACAATGTGTTCATTGCAGCATTATTTACCATAGCTAAGGTATGAAACCAACCCAGATGCCCCTCAATAAATAACTGGGTCAAAAAATGTGGTATTTTTATGCAATGAAATTATGCTACCACCAGAAAAAAATGGTATTCCTCATTCATATAGAAATAGAAAAACTTGGAAAAAATCATATCAGAAGAAAGCCAGACCCAAAGGAACATAGGTTCCACATTTTTCCTCATTTGTAAAAATTAGATACATCTAGGATTCTCCCAGTAGAGTATCACAGTGGCTCAAAAACTGTGTACATATGATCATATCTGATGATACTCAGCAAAATGATCTCCAGGATAGGGAAACAAGAAGTTTTGTTTGTTTGTTTTTGGGTTTTTTTGTGAGTCATGGGTCTTGAACTGGGTGCAGTCCCTGAGCTATTCAGCTCAAGGCTACCACCCCACCCTTGAGCCAAGCTCTACTTCCCCTTTTCTAGAAGTTAATTGGAGGGAGATAAGAGTCTTAGGTTCTTTTGTGCCCAGGTTGGCTTTGAACCTTGATCCTCAGATCTCAGCCTAATTAGCTAGGATAACAGGCGTGACCCACTGTGCCTGGGGGGAAACTAGAGGTTTATCCTTGTGGTCGTTTTTAATGTACTATGTGTTTATTTCTTTCCTCCTTTTCCCCCAGTATGGTTTATCTGTTACTGTAACTGCATCTGACTTTGGTACCTGGTGCATTGTATATATGTTTATTCAAAGTAGGGACAGGAAGGTGAATAACAAGATGAGACAAAGGACAAAGGGTGAATAGCGATATTCACAAGACAATATGTTGGAAATGAACTTTACAACTTGGGAAGGTGTGGGGGGAGGGTAATTGGGAGAAAAACATTCTAATATATCACCCTGGCAATAAAATGAAAGAAAAAGAAAAGGAGTAGAAATTGGAGCCAGTATTGATCTGTGAGTGCTGAAATCTTGCAGTAGAAAGGAATCCTTTGACAGAATTTAGGACATATTTCTATGCAGGTTGTGAGCTATATGACATCTCTGACTTAGTGAAACTGGTACTAACGTATTCTGGTGCATTTTTTAAAAATAAATTTGCACTTGAATCTCCCTGTGTAAATGAAATCTTATCAACTCACCAGTGTTATTATACAAGAAAAATTCAGCATTTACATAAGAGAAATTAATTTGTTTCCTGTTGTTTTTCCCTTTTAGATGATAATGTTTTATGTTTTCATTTAAGTACTAAATATTAAGCAATCAATGAGTCCAAAATATAATTATTATGAATTGATAAAATAAAAAGAAATCTAATTACTTTTTATGTAAGCCTTTTATTGCTTCAGAGTAATTTGGTATAATTACTATTTAAAAGCAAGTTCACTTTACCCGTGAGCTCCATACTCTAAATGACTTTATTGTGTTACAAATTTTCACCACCAATTTGCTCCATATTATGACTATCTATGAGGTGGAAAAATTTACATTAAATTGTTTGCATCATATGGATTTCAAACTGTTTTAGTATTTGAACGTAAGTGAAAACATACATCTCCACAATATTTTCAGGTCTAAATATTACACATTATTTTAGTCATGTAGGTATCTTAAATACAAAAGCAGCTCCAGATAGCATAAACAGATAATTGAGTGGGGAAAAGGAAAAAGGAGAAGAGAAGGGAAGGGAAGTGAGCTGGAAGGGAGGGGGAGGGGGAAATGGTGATTGTTTCTTGCAACTAGGGCAAGAGGAAAAGGGGAAACTAACCAAATAAGCCTAATCACTGAGGTGAATTTTTACTTAAGGATATTGACAAATATGTTTCTTCCAATATATTTTATAAACAAAATAACAAATATAAAGGATTACAGAAGATGTTATTTGTGTTCTTTTAATAGTAGACAATAGAATATATACAATTTCATTCCAACAAGTATTGTTTATTGTATGGGCTTTAATCAGTATAGGTAAGGTAAGGTATAGGTATTAGGTAAGGTAAATATTAGTAACACTATATATTATTCTTGCCAATTATTCTTACTATATATTATTCTTGCCAATAGTACTATAAATTAAAAAATGAAAGTACTTTTCCACTTTACCTATAAAAAATATCAGAAAACCATTGGATGTCATTAAGTGTTCAGGACCTCTCACAATTTTGGTATTTGAGAACTTTCACACATTGAGGGAATTGGTTTTGTGAATTAACCTACTTGATTGTCTCTTTTCTCCTGCTGCAAAAAAGTATATATGTTCTCTACAGAACTTATGAATTTATGAGAAACATAAATGTAATCTATAATAAATTATACTTTCATGGATATTCAATATTTAGTACAGTATGAAATATTTGAGTATCAACCATGTGCCAGGAATTAAAAAACAGAGAAATTATACACGTGTGTATTCATTTTCTGAACTGACATAATCTATAAATAAATTAAAATATATAAATAATCATTGGCATATAAATTTTGGCTCACTAAAACTATAAACTGCATGTTGCTTGCTCCAGTGATATGGGACCTGCCTTATATAATAATCAAGTCAGTCATATGGAGAATAAGAACTTCTAACTATTCTAGACCTAAATTATTAACAAGTTACCCAGCAGTGATGTGCAGAGAAATTTGTACAAAATTATTCCATTCTTTCTAATCACTTGCACTACTTTTTATGTAGACATTTTTGAAGTTAGCAAGGCAGTGGAAATACTTGGAATAGAATGGAGGACAATATAAACAAAGAGCAAATGGAGAAAGAAAATAATGACAACATTCAAAGAAACAAAATATTTTATGATCCAGCTGCCTGGAAGCCAAAGGACTCAGCTGTGTTACTGTTGAAATTTATCTTTATAATAATGTTCAAAATCTACCAAGAGATCTAGTGGCAAAATCTAGATTGGGAGATATTGTAGAATGGGAACACCAACCTGAGCAACTGTACATTTTTCTTAACATGAAACGTGATGTATAATGATATTTTGCATATATATCACTGAAATTTTGTGCTTCTATTTTTAATTATTAAATGCTAAGTGATGTACAAATGTAACATGCCTTCTTTTTGCTAATTATATGTTTGAGCTTGTATATATATGAAAGAAAAAGTTCTTCCCAAATAGAAACTGAAAGAACTTGTTTGTGGATTAGATATTCTTCTATGCAAATACACTGATTTGAATTATCATGGAGGCTAAACTGAGAAGTTCTGTTTGTGTTCTGATTAAAAAGTGCTTTTAACTCTTTGAATGTTTATCTGGGTAAGAATAGAAAAAAATGTGATCTGTCATCCTCATTTTTCTATGAATACATACTTTTCTTAAGTAAATATTTTGGTGCACTCTTTGTCCATTATTTGCCCAGCATAATTCAGTGCCTTTTCTGGACAAGTAGATGAGAAACTACTTTCTAAATGACTCTAATAAGAATCTATGGTGAGTTGTTCTGAGCTCCCGCCAAGATACCAGTTCTGGAAGCGTAGGGGAAAGTCCACAACCAAAAAATTGATCCTAAGTAAGCTTTTGCCACAGAGATCTCAGAGAGAAAAAAGGCAGAAAACCCACTCAAGAAGACAGAGTGGAGTGGTGCGCCAGCAGCAGAGACAAAGTTCCTTTTCTGAATCTGAGCAGAGACAGCGCTTCTCAGTGGTGCAGACCTGCTGGCTCCAGACAGAGCCACACAGAGCTTGCGTGAGCCCAGAGCCATCACCCGGCCATGCACGGACCTGCCACCTTCACAGAACCAGAGAATCCAGCAATTTATGAGTATCTCCAAAGAGAAATTTCCTCTTATGCTCGCGGAACAGCATTGGGAGGGTATCCCCTCCCATACCAGCAGAGAGCAATGCCATCTTGACTGCTGGCAAAGACCTGGCTAGCAGCGCCATCATCCTAAAGGGCAAAGGATTTGCCAGATATACCTTAGCCAGAAATCCGGGCCCAGCCCTGCTGAAGTCCATCCCCTGCGTCAGGCCACAGACCTGGTAAACAAAGCCACCCGCGAATCTTTCGGCTTTGTTTTACCAATCAAGCAATCTGATCCGAAAAACTGCAAAGCCAAATCACAAGAGAAAAAGACTTTCTGAAGTGTTTGGATCCTGAATTTAGTGGAGACACAAGTTTCCTAACCTCCACACCCCCCACTCTCCACAAAAAACTTAAGAATACCCTTCTTTTGTTGTTCTTCTTTGTATTTTTTTTCTTCTACCCTTTTCATTTGCATTTTTAGGTGTTCTTATTTTTCTTCGCCATTTTACCTACACCTTTTTTTTAATGTTATGCTTCTTTCCTTTTTCCCCCCTCTTTCTTTTCCTGCATTCCTTTTGTCACTGTGGTAGTTCCCAGATACACAGTGACAGCTCTGGGTACAGTCTGAATAAAAATGATATCTATATTGATACAGTCACCTGCTTTTTAATATCCTTGTTCTCAACCCTAGTATTTCTTGGGTAAGAATTCACAATAGTGAGGAATCTCCTCCCACCTTTTTTTGTTGTTGTTTTCATTTTGTATTGTTTTATGTTTTGTTTTGTTTTTTTTTGTTTTGGTTTGGTTTGGTTTGTTGTTGTTGTTTTGTTTTGTTTTTTTCTCTTTTAAAAATTTTAATCATTGAAATCTATATCTACCTCCCTCTTTTCTCTATACAGTCTTCTTATTACTCTTCTTATTTTCATAAGTTTTATCTAAGTTCTTCTAAACTTTGTACTCATATAGCTACCTTTCTATCACCTTAGGTCAGTCATCCTTACACTATACCTTTTCTTCATTATTATAATAACCTTACACATCTACATTACTCTTTTCCTATCTCCCCTGTTGTCTTTCATATTATTTTTCTATCTCTGGACCTCTGTTCATCCTTCAACTCTTATTATGCATGGATCTACATTTGATGGTTGTTGAGCAATGCTGTATATCTAGGTGTTCAATTATACTCTAGGTCCTGAGGGACTTAAATACAATAGAGATTGGATTGAGGGGCTTATTGTTTTCATCATAAATTGGTAATCTGTGGTTGTATTAGATGTGTTTGTAAGTGCACAAAAAGAAAGAGTGATAATACCAAACTAAAGTGTGAACATCTATTGTCAGCCAGCTAAAGAGGTCTAGGTTGGTTATATCTGAATGATTATAATCTTGTTTAGTACAAGAACAAGAAACTCAAGAAAAATGTCAAATCAAGGAATAGCATATCCCACCCAACATAAACAGGCAATGGAGCAGTCAGTGGCAAATCTAGAGGAGAGTCTTCCAAGTGCTATACAAATGCAATTGATAAACATCATTAATGAAAAGTGTGAAAACATAAAGAGATAAGGGAGGATGCCATAGCTAAACAAGAGGAAACCATAAACAAGGTGATATGTGAAAAAGGAGAAGCCATAAAGGAGGCCATAATAAAGGTTTTTCAAAGAAAAATGGACGAATTCATACAATCCACAAACAAAGAGGTGACCAAACTCCAACAAATGTCCAAAGAGAATAAAGCTGCTGAGCTAACCACTCAAATGGAAATCAAGGAGCTAAAGAAATCCATACACTATCTAAAAGAAGAGATGCAAGGCATCAAAAATGAGCAATTAGAAGCAAGGGAGATGAAGAATAAAGTAGAGAGCTTTGATAGCAGGTTAGACAATGCAGAGGAGAGAATTTCCGGGGCTGAAGATAATTTAGTTATTATAGAGAAAGAACAGAAAATGAGTCAATCCAAATCTAGGAAAAATGAGAGAGCGCTTCAGGAGGTCCAAGATACAGTTAGGAAGCCTAATTTAAGGCTAATTGGTATTGAGGAGGGTCTGGAGAAAGAGGTCAATGGTATTGGAAATATACTTCAGGGAATCATCTCAGAAAACATCCTGAACACCCAGAAGGGCAGGCCCATCCAGATACAAGAAGCTTTTAGAACCACAACCAGACCCGACCAGAAAAGGACATCCCACTGCCTCATTATAATGCGAACTAGATCAATAGAGACCAAAGAAAGGATCCTAAAAGCAGTCAGGGCGAAGAAAACAATCACCTATAAAGGCAAACCAATAAGAATAACCCCAGATTTCTCAGCAGAGACCATACAAGCAAGAAGAGATGGGAAGGATATATGTCATGCCCTGAAGTCAAATAACTACCAACCAAGAATACTGTACCCAGTTAAGCTCTCATTCATAACTGAGGGAATATTAAAAGCATTCAATTCCAGGGAAAAGCTGCAAAATTATGTAGCAACCAAACCAACATTACAGAAAATACTCAAAGATGTTCTACACATAGAAAACCAAGACACATGTAATACAGAGAAAAAAAATGGCACCTAAAAATCATACCATCTAAGTACCACAGAACTGTCAAGACACAGGCCCTAATGAAAACTTTTAAAAATGGTAGGAACTAATAAATATCTCTCAGTCCTGACTCTCAATGTCAATGGACTTAACTCACCAATTAAACAGCATAGACTATCTAGTTGGATCAAAAAGCAAGATCCATTGTTCTGCTGTCTTCAAGAGACACATCTTGTCCCCCAAAACAAACATTTTTTGAAAGTGAGAGGTTGGAATAAAGTTTAATCAAGCTAATGGCCCCCATAAAGAGGCTGCAGTTGCCATCCTCATACTAGATAAAATAGACTTCAAACTAAAACTAGTGAGAAAAGACAAAGAAGGTTACTACATACTACTAAAGGGATCTTTCCTCCAGGAGGACATAACCATTCTAAATATCTACACACCAAATTCCGGAGCACTGAATATAATCAAGCAAACTTTACTTTCACTGAAACCATACATAGACTGAAACACAGTGATTGTTGGTGACTTTAACACATACTCTCACCTATGGACATAACAATAAGGCAAAAACTCAACAGAGAAACCTTAGAATTTAACAACTATATAGACCAACTAGATCTAACAGACATCTGCAGATTATTCTACCCAGCAACAACACAATATACGTTTTTCTCAGCAGCACATGGAATATTTTCCAAAATAGACCACATTTTAGGCCATAAAACAAACCTGGACAGAATCAGAAACACTGAAATTATTCCCTGCACTCTCTCAGATCACAAGGGCATCAAACTGGAATTGAACACCCATCTCCACCAACGAAAACCCTGTAACTCATAGAGACTGAACAACACATTGTTGAATCACCAATGGGTCATCGAAGAGATCAGACTAGAAATCCAACAGTTTATGGAATTTAACAAAAAGGAGCACACAAAATACCAGCTACTTTGGGACAAAGGCAATACTCATAGGAAAATTTATAGCTCTGAGTGCCTACAATAACAAATTGGAAAAAAAATCTCAAACCAACAATTTAATGTGTAACCTTAAACTCCTGGAAGAAGAACAACAAACCAACCTTAATCCCAGTAGAAGGAAGCAAATTATTAAAATCAAAGCAGAATTAAATGAATTGGAGTCCAAAAAAACTATAGAAAGAATCAACAAAACAAGAAGTTGTTTTTTTGAAAAAAATAACAAAATTGACAGACCCTTAGCAAATCTTACCAAAAAAAGAAGGGAGCATACTGAAATAAATAAAATCACTGATGAGAAAGGTAATATCACGACAGAAATTACCAAGATCCAGAGCATCATGAGGGAATACTTTTCAAATGTTTATGCCAACAAGTTTGAGTATCTAGAAGAAATGGATGAATTTCTAGTCAATATTAACATTGAAACAAAAAGACCTAATCCAACTAAACAGGCCTATTTCAAGCACTCAGTATAATAAAGATTGTGTATCACAAATCCACAACTAGTATTATGCTCAATTGCGAAAAGCTAAAGCCATTTCCTCTAAAATCAGGAACGAGACAAGTATGACCACTCTCTCCATTCCTCTTTAACATAGTATTAGAATTCCTAGCCAGAGCAATAAGGCAAGAAACAAGCATAAAGGGGATCCAAATAGGGAAAGAGGAAGTGAAACTTTGCCTCTTTGCAGATGACATGATTCTGTATTTAAAGAACCTTATAGACTCCACTCCCAAGCTCCTTGAGCTGACTCAAAACTTTAGCAATGTAGCAGGGGCTAAAATTAATCCTCAAAAATCAACTGCCTTAAGAACATAGCTAGTAAACTAATCAGGAAGCCTACAGAGTGGGAGAAGATCTTCACCAATCATACAATGGACAAAGGCCTCATATCTAAAATATATCAACAGCTCAAAAAATTGAATCACTCCAAAACTAATCTCCAAAGTAACAACCATCCCATTAAAAGATGGGCCAAAGACTTAAAGAGAGTCTTCTCTGAAGAAGAAACAAAAATTGCCTATAGACACATGAAGAAATGCTCAACATCTCTGGTCATAAAAGAAATGCAAATCAAAACAACTCTAAGATTCCACCTCACTCCAGTTAGAATGGCCAGGATCAAGAAAACTAATAACAACAGATGCTGGAGGGGATGTGGCCAGGAGAGATCACTACTGCACTGTTGGTGGGATTGCAAACTCGTTCAACCACTATGGAAAGCAGTATGGCAGTTCCTTAAAGACTAAACACAGAACTCCCCTATGACCCAGCAATTCCACTACTTGGCATTTACTCAATCATCCAGAAACAAGGACATACTAAATCCACTAGCACAACTATGTTCATTGCAGCACAATTCACCATCGCAAAGATATGGAACCAACCCAGATGTCCCTCAGTTGATGAGTGGATCAACAAGATGTGGTATTTATACACAATGGAATTCAATGCTGTGGTCAGAAAGAATGAGATCACCCCATTTGTAAGGAAATGGAAAGACTTAGAAAAAATCATATTAAGTGAAGTAAGCCAGAGTCAAAGGAACATAGGCCCAGTAGTCTCATTTGTCATAATCAGTAGAAACCTTGGGCTCTCCCAGCAGAGATTTACAATAGAACAAAATCTAGAGACATTAGGCCAAATAGTATGACACCATACATAAGGACCTCCAGGATAAGAAACAAAAGCCATATAATGAATGACTGTTTTTCTTAATATACTATGTTATCTCTCATCTCTTTTGCCATCCCTTGGTTATCTCATAACGTTACAATATTTCACCTTGTTATATGATATATTTTATATGTGCTTAATTGGTTATTTGAAATTGGATAATGAAGGGGGAAATCAAGATAAGCGGGGGAAGGGTGGGAGGGAAATGGGGATCATGTCATGAGAAAGTGTATCAATTTTTGTGAAGTTACACACCTTTTATCTAGTGAATATAACATAACCCTTCTATTAATCACCATAAAAAATCTTTAAAAAATGAATCTATGAACAATTTATAAAATGTAGAATACCTACCATGACCTAAAGTTTCTTCAAAGATCTGCCCATTGAATTTTTTTTCAGAAAAATCTAGAGTTTAAGTAATGAGTAGATTCTGGTATTTAAAATGTCAGTGTCACTAGCATTGTTAAATTATAAACTTCTTTCTAAAGACTGCTGTTTCTATACATCCATTAGATATTTGTGTTGGTGTCAGTATGATGCTTTCTTGTCTGTGTTTTTCCTCCATCTACTTCTTTGTTTCAAGGGGGCAGTTTGCAAGGACTGCATCAATTAGTTCTTATGTTGTCTTAATTTTGCTTTACCCATTGAGGAACTGTAGCACACATGGAAGGGTGCATCTTTGGTAGCATTCATCTTTTATTCTTCTGGTTTACTCCTTTTGTACTGTCCTAAGCTGATGATAGCTTTTGATTTAATTCATGGCTCCTTAGCTATGCAGAATTCTCTTCATTGCTAACTTTCCTCCTCCATGCAAACTTATGGAGAGAATCAGATAGAGTGCTTTTCATTTTATATACTCTGTTGACATTATAATAGCCATTTTGAAAACAATTTTTCTGTGAGCTATCTTAATTTTTTCTCGTTGGTACACTAACTGATATAATATCTTAATCTTGATTTGTCTAAAATTAAACTTTTTCCCCAAATATTTTCCTGCTATTTATTGGCATAGCTCCATTAATAAAGTGCTATCACTTTCTAGCCATGTTATCATTTTGTCGCATTACAAAACCAATAATAGTAACATTCATTTGCTTTCTGTACTAATAGACAAATCCATTTAGTGCGCATTGTCTTACAACAACCTGTACTATGTGCAATTACTTTTACTGGACACAACAAGAGAGATTTTATTTGTAATAAGATGTGAGTCCACACTCAAAGAACTTCTTTTCTTTCCTTACCTGCCTGAGTAACTTCTGGTTTATATCCATTGTCATAAAGTTCTTCTATTAGATCTTAGAT